>NC_137056.1:11781722-11971722 GCF_032717465.1 Coenobita brevimanus | reverse complement strand
CCCTGACCCCGTTTTCTAGATTTACTCCTCGTTTTCTGTACACCCCACTTCCAGTTTTCTTTGGTGTGTCTCCGCCCACCCTTTTCTGTTTATTTTACCTTCTCTTTCAGTCACATTTTTAGTAGTTTGTTTTTATTTTTCTTATTTTTCAGTCGGACTTCTATTTTATTATTTTTGTTATTTTTATTTTTACTCTTCCCACGTCGCGGCCATCTTTCGTTTTCTGTATAACCCGAGCCCCGTTTTCTTAAATTACACCGTTTTCTTTACAGCCACTTCCAGTTTTCTTTAGTGTCTCCTCCTCCTTCTCCTCCCACGCTCTCAGTTTTCTTTTACTTCATCTCTTAGTCATTTATCTCTTGGCTTATTTTTTTGTTCAGTTCGTTTTATATGCTCTTTTTATTTTTTAGTTTTTCTTTCACGTCATGCTCTCCGTCTGTTGTTTTCAGTATACCCACGAGCCCCGTTTTCTAGATTTATACATTTTCTGTACACCCAAGTCCGGTTTCGTTTAGTGTCCCCTCCCACGGGTTTGTTTTCCTTTATCTTCACCTCCTGGAGTCATTCTCGTTAGTTTATTTTCTTATTCAGCTTTTTTCAGTCACATATTTATTTACATTATTTATTTATATGCCCCCCTCGCGTGTCAGTCACCGATTCTTGTTTTCTGTGCACTGCCAGACAGTATTCCGAAATTTATTCTATTTCTTTTGTTCATCCAGTTTTCTTTCGTGTGACTGCCATGCTTTTCTGTTTCTCTTACCTTGCCGCCGTTCAGTTACTTTTATTTCATTTTTTTCATTCACTTTCTTGTTTGGTAATTTTCTTTTTCTTTTTTTTTTCTTTTTTTTTTTTTTACTCTTACGTTGGGTCCTCCGCCTCTAGTTTTCTGTAGACCCCACACCCGTTTTCTAGATTTATGTCTCTTCTATACACGCCAATCTCAGTTTTCCTTGCTGTGTCCTCTTCCTACCACGCTTTTTTTTTTTATTATTATTATTATTATTATTATTATTTTTGCCTTTTATAGTTAGTTTTTTATTCCTTTTTATTGCCTGATATTTGGGTTCACATATTTTTCAGGCACCTGTATTTTTATAACTGATTAGCTTATTACTTCCTTTGTCATATGGAAGGCTGTTACGATGACATTCCTCGCGCTGATTCAACATCATCATCATCATGACCCCTTTCCCCCACCTCTCATCTAATATACTATAGCACTAGGCGTGTGTGTGTGTGTGTGTATTTTGGGCAGCCGAAACTACACATTCAGATCGCACCAAAATTGGCATAAAAATCGCTGATAGAAAAAAACTTGGTCCCATCATGATTGAAAAACTTTTAATATATTTAATGAGCGATCACATTTGGACCAAAAAACGCTGCTCCCGGAGCCCGGCATAGGATCTTCGTAGAATTTTTGCCCTTAGCTACAACTAAAATATACTATAGCAGTAGCTGTGTGTTTGTGTGTATTTAGGACTTGCGTTCGGACAACTTGGGTTCCATTCCCGAAGCTGCAAATAACACGATCAGTTGGCTAGCTGCAAAAAATCCAACTGACAGCGTTACACTAGAACAGCACATAAACGTGATAGCCCTCCACAGGAGCAAGTGCGAGGGGTCCGAAGGGCCCCCAAGCACTTGCATCTTACTTGAGAATAATTGATTGTAATTTTGTGAGTTAATGCCCAAAGAATATATTGTAGTTCATTTATTTTAACTAGGAGGAAATGGTTGTCCTTTTGCAGCTGATTTCCCTTAGGTCAGTAACAGGATAAGACAGTGCAGCAGCTCAACATCCCTTCCATAGAACTTCTTTGTGACTAGCACCATATATTAGTGTTGAGTTGAAGGATAAGATAATACTACAGCTCTGCATCCTTTTCATATCTCCTCTTCGTGACTATCATCATATTATTTAGTATTACTCTTTTTCTACAACTCAGTATTCAAGATGGAGAGAAGGCAGTGTTACACCAAGTTAAAGTGAACAGAACATAGTCTTCAGCACACCCTATTCCCTAAGCCTCTTGCCTGCCAATATAAACTAGTTTGGCGGGAACAGGAAATAACTTAAGGTCCTCCCTGTTATCCCTTCACAACTCCAATCTTTTCCTTATTTTTCTTTAGTGTCTTTGCATTTTTTAACTTTTTTGTTTTTTCTTTTCATTATTGTATTTTTGCAGTTTTTCTCTTTTTTATCCTTTTTCTTCTCTTGTCTTCCTTTTGCATGACTATAAATTTTCTTTAACCTGCCCCATCCCGACCACTTTTCCACCACTGACTCCCCCCAATCCCGGCAACTTTAGGATTTTTTTTTTTTTTTTTTTTTTGGCTCAAACCTTCGCTTTTGGTGAGAAACATCGAAAATTCATAGAGAAATCGCTCACCTGAGATTTAAAATACTCATTACAGGTAGGAGTACCTCCTTACCTTACTGGGTTTTCTATCAGGCTGGCACCAAAGAAAACGAGTTCTATGGGAGAATAACTATTTCACACCACTCATAAACGGTATTTATTTATATACTTGGTACGAATTTATATGTAGTACAAGAGTGTACTGGTTTTCAAGCAGTAATATAGGCATTATAAGCATTGTTTCACTCGCTAATACCTGACCTTTTTTTGCCACATTACCTGATCATTTCTAACTGTTTCTTCCTCTAATGCTATGTAAACTTTGTCCTCCACATTGTCATTGATTGGGGAATCACTCTGGCCCTGAATTTCGTACCGTGGCATGACATGGCTATACTGGCCAGGTCACTGATAACAGGTGAATTGCTGAGACAATGGCATGCAGGGGGGGGGAGGAGGTCATGCTGGGTAAGGCATTGTCCCTGCCTGGCATCTTGTTGAGGAAGGTGTCACGTGTATACATACCAAAAATGACTCGCAAAAATTGAAAATTGTCCAAATTAGGGACCTTGCAATTTTTTCGCATTTATGTACGTCGACAGGATTGGCAGTGACAAAACGTGTGGACGTTAAAGAACGTCGACGGGACGCCGTGGGTTAAAGTCTCTTCTTTTTGCCGATTTCCTTTATACTTTTTTTCTTATTTTCATTATAGTCTTTTTCTCCACTGTTTTTCTTTTTTTTTTTTTTACTTTTTTATTCTTATTTTCTGTATAGTCTTTTGCAGTTTTTCTTTTTTTATTCTGTTTCTTTTCTTTATATCCGTTTTTGCATTTTTTTCCCTCCCAGCTTGCAATATGATTCACCTTTAGAGGGAATTTTCGAGCTGAATATGGTTGGATGCTACCTGGTCCTTTTTTCTTTTCCCTTTTTTTTTTTTTTTCTTTTTTACTGAATAGACTTTTGGCAGAAGGAGTCATGGCCCTAATTAACTCTGTTCGTAACAAGTCATTCCTTAAGGCTGAAAAAAATCGTCTGGGAGTAGCAAGAATTTAAAACAAAAGAGGTCATTAAAGTGAAGGTGTTCAGGAGCTGTGGGAGAAAACGGACGACGAATATGAAAACAGCGAAAATTTATTATTATTATTATTATTATTATTATGTCATTGTTATTCTCTATTTATCATCATCATTAAATGCAACCATTCTATGCAGGGTCAAGAGATTAAAAAGCATTCTCTCTCTCTCTCTCTCTCTCTCTCTCTCTCTCTCATATTCTCCGCAACCCTTCATTCTCATTCCCTTTATTTTTTTTTTTTTTTCCTTTCTTACCGCTAACCTCCCACGCCGATTTCCTTTCCCTTTTCCCATTTTCTGTACCTCCCTTCCCTCTCCCCATTTTCTGTGGCACTCCGTTTCCTGTGTCATTGTCCCGTTTTCTGCAGCTCCTCGGTTTCTGTGTCACTGTCCCATTTTCAGCAATTCATCGTTTTCTGTGCCGCCATTAGCCTGAGAACCCACTTGTTAATAATAAGACACTTTTTTCCTCCTCAGATTTTTTCCTTTTTTTTTTTTTTTTTTTTTTTTTTTTCCATTCACGGTGTAAGCTCTCTATTTTTTTTCTTATTTATTTTTTCCCCGTGGGCGATGTGTGGCTTCAGGAAACTTCAAAGGACTTCATTTTGCGTTTTATTTAAGCCCTGGGAGGCAGATCTGAGAGCGGGATTTTATTTTTAGGAGAGTCTGGGGTTGTATTTTTTAAGGGGGGCTTATTTAGATGACGGTCGGGTAGAGGAGACGATGTTGTTAGTATTTTTTGTTTTATTATTATTATTATTACTGTATTATTATTATTATTATTATTATTATTATTATTATTATTAGGCTATCGTTGTTGTTACCCGTCCCCGCCCCGGAGGGGCTTGGGGTGGGTATTGTTTTCGCTTGGTTTGTCTGTCTGTCTGTTTGTTTGTTTGTGTTTGTTTGTCTGTCTGTCTGTCTGTCTGTCTGTCTAATACCAACTTTACGCGAAAACCGGTGCGATTTTGACGAAAATTACGGGGATGATGGGCTATAACCTTCTGATTACCTGATTAAAGTTTGGGCCAAGGCCCAGGCTGTAGGCCACAAAAAAGTAAGATTTTTTTTTTTTTTTTCGCCATAACTGCTTTCAAATTCGTCAAATCGACGTGAAACCAAAACCTAAATGTGCATCTTTCAAATCTGCATCCTATAATATGCCTCATTACATCGGGGGGGAGGGGTCACCCCCTCAGTTAGCGGTTGGGAGGTCAATATCAGGCGGGTTGGGCCTAAAATTTCACATGGGCATACAATCGTCAGTTTTCACCCGTTTTGCTCCAAATTTGATTTGTGACATCTTTGACTAGATATCCTGTTGTGTTTATACGTCAGCACCAAATTTGACTGCCGGGAACCGGTTTGCTGTGCCTTGGCACCTCTTGTTGTTGTTGTTGTTGTTGTCGGTGGTGGTGGTGATTGTAGGTAGGTTGTTGTTGCCATTATTATTATTATTATTATTATTATAATTAGTATTAGTATAATTATTAATATTGTCAGTATCCTTATCATCATCATTATTAGCTTTGTTTTTTTTTTACATGTAATGTGCCACTTTTGATTTCTTAATTATTTGTTTATTATTATATATTGTTGATGTTTTTCGTAGTGTCGGTTTTAATGTTGCATTTTGTTGTATTGTTAGGTTATGGAGAGAGAGAGAGAGAGAGAGAGAGAGAGAGAGTCATTAGTATTATTAGTCCTGTAAATCTCCTGCTTCTTCTGCTACAACTTCCGCCCTCTACCCTAACTTCCACAACTGCCACCAACACTGCTACCATTTTGTTCTACACACACACCGTCTTCCCTTTCCTTATCCCATAAATTACTACCTTATCCCTTCCCCTCCTTCCATATATATCCCTCCCCCCTCCATATATCTTTTCCTCCCTTCTCTCCTCACATACTTTCCTTTGATCTTTTCTTCTTCCTCTCATCGCTTCATCCTCTCATGCTTTCTTCTTCCTTTCCTCTTTTCCTCTTCCTGTCTTCTCTTCTTCCTTCCTTCTCCGTTCTCTAATATCTTGCTGTTTTGTGTTTGTGTAATTTTCTCTCCTCTGACACCCACCTCCCCCTCCTTCCTCCTGTTTCGTCTTCTCATCCTATTGTTTCTTCGTTTCTTCTTCTCTTCTCTCCTCTTTTGTCTTCTCTTCCTCTCTTTTTGTCTCTTCCCTTCTCTTCCCTGTTTTATCATTCTGTTCAGCTCTTGTACCTATATTTTCTGTAGTGCTGGAGAGGGACGCCTTCACGTGGTGGGACTGAAATAACCAGGGCTGTACCGAGTTGTTCTTGTGATGAGTTTGGGGGCACATCAACAACAACAACAACAAAAACAACAGCAGCAACATCTTCTCTCGCTTGTGTCACTTCCATTCTTCATCTCTCTCTCTCTCTCTCTCTCTCTCTCTCTCTCTCTCTCTCTCCTTTCTGGCCTCCTCCCCACTTTTCTTTGTGTTCCATATCCTGTTTTATGGTCGTGTAGTGTGTTTCTTTTATAAATCTCCTCCTCCTCCTCCTCCTCCTCCTCCTCCTCCTCCCTACCGTGCTGTATTTCATATTCTGTATTTTTACATTCTTCTTTTACTTATGTGTGTTTTTTTCGCTCCTGTTTCACCTCTCTTACCTTATAAATCTCTCTCTCTCTCTCTCTCTCTCTCTCTCTCTCTCTCCATATATATGTATTGTGTGTGTGTGTGTGTGTGTGTGTGTGTGTGTGTGTGTGTGTGTGTGTGTGTGTGTGTGTGTGTGTGTGCGCGCGCGCTTGTGTTTTTTTCATTTCAGAATTCACTTATCTTTCCTTTTTTTTTTTTTTTTCGCATCTCTATGTTCATTGATTCTCTTCCTCATTGCCATTCATTCATTCAT
This sequence comes from Coenobita brevimanus, assembly GCF_032717465.1. NCBI lineage: Eukaryota > Metazoa > Arthropoda > Malacostraca > Decapoda > Coenobitidae > Coenobita > Coenobita brevimanus. The sequence goes on along the minus strand of NC_137056.1, from coordinate 11,965,411 downwards.
GTATGCATTTATTCTCTCCCTTCTTTATTCTCTCCCTTATTTCTCCGTCATACCTTCACACATTTGTTTTCCTCTCCTCTCTTTGGTTTGTTTCATCTCCATTTTCATTCATCCTTCTTGTTCTTCCTGTTCCCTCTTTCACATTGTTCTCCATTTCCTCCCGCGTCCTTCATTCCTACTCCCTTTTCCCCTTTCTTATACCCCGCCTCCCCTTTCCATTCCATTAATCTTTCCATCTTCTTCTCTCTTCTTTTATTTCTCCTCTCATCCTTCTCTTTCCCTCCTTCCTTCCTTGCTTCCATAGTGTCCATATCTTTTCATTCCTACATTCTTTCCTCCATTCCTTTCCATTCTCCTCATCCTTTTACACGTCCTTCATTATCTTCCCTCCTTACTCCGTTCCTTCATCCATATTCCCACGTATTTTTCGTCAGATCTCGTCCGCTTTTTTTTTTTTTTTTTTTTTTTTTTTTTTTTTTCACCCTCAGCCTCTCCTTTTGTCATCCTTTCCTTTACTTCCTCTGTTTTTCATCTCTCCCTCTTTTCCCCCTCTTCTTTCCTGTCCCCTTTCTCCCTCCTTCCCTTTCTCCCTCCCTCCCTTTCCCCCCTCACCTTCCTTCTTTCCTTTCCCTCCCCCCTCCATTCCTCTTTATTCCCTCCCTTCTTCCCTCCTCCTTCCCTCTCTTCTTCACACTTCCTTCCCTTCCACATTCCCTTCTTCGCTCTTCCTTCCCTTTCTTCTTTTCCCTCCCTTCCACCTTCCCTCCCTTCCACCTTCCCTCCTCCCTTCTTTCACCATACATTTCTCCCTCTTGTCTTCTTTTCCTTTCCTGCTTCGTTAATCTTATTCATTCACCTCTTCCTCTCCTCCCTCCTTCCCTCCCATCCCTCTTGCTCCCTCCACACACCCTTCTCCTTCCCCTCCTTTATTTCCCTCCCCATTCAGTCTTCTGTCCTTCCCACCTCCCTCTCGCTTCCTTATCTCCTTCGTTTTTTTCCCTTCTCTCCACCTCCGTTCCTCCTCTCGAAATTCATCCTCCCTTTCTCTCTTCCTCCCTTCCATGTTTAATTATCTCTCCCCTCATACTTACACTTCGTCCCCCTTCCCTCCACCCTTCCATCCTTTCTCTTCATCCATCATACTCGTCATTCTCCCTTCCATCATTCCTTCCATTTCTCTCTCTCTCTCTCTCTCTCTCTCTCTCTCTCTCTCTCTCTCCATCCCTAATCACCATTTCTCCATACCTTTCCTCCTCTGATGTCCCTCCCTCTTCTCTCCATTCTCCTTTTCCTTCTCCCCTTCCCATCCTCTCCATCCCTTCCTTCCCTTTCCTTCCATTTCGCCCCTTTCCTTCCCTTTCCCTCCCTCCCACCCCTTCATCCCTCTCTCCTTCCCCATTTTCCATTGATCCCTTAACCCCCCTCAAAAAAAAAAAAAAAAAAAAAAAAAAAAAAAAAGTCATGTCGAGTCAGCTTCCTCCTTTCATCGCTCTTTAAATGAACCTTTCCATATTTTGACCTTCCCTGACCTGCCTTGATGTGACCTGCCCTGACCTGATGTGACCTGCTCTGACCTGCTGATGCGGCCTGCCCCGACATGACGTGATATGACCTGCTTTGACGTGACTACATGACCTGGCCTCATTTGGTATGACCTGGCTTGAATTCATAGGGCGAGCTGACCTGTTTTCACCTTTATGTGGCCTGGTGCGATTATTTGACCTGGCTTGACGGGTAGGTAATAATAATCTCACCTGACCTGACGAATGGGTTGGACTTGACAACGTGACCTTACTTGAACCTGACTGTGACCATGACCTAATGTGGCCTGACCTTAATGTGACCGCCAGACCTGACGATGTGGCGTGACCTGACTTATATCCTTCAAGACTTATCCTGAGTCGACTTAGTGCTCATGACCTTTTCCACATCCTGACCCATTTCCTATTAAATTTCCCGATTTATTTCCATATTTCCCACATGACCAGGTATATTTCACACATCTAATCTGTCTGTGTCCATCTATCTATCTATCTATTTGTCTATCTATCTATTTCGCACCTGACCTCACTATTTCCAGCGCCTTTATTTCCTCATGACATGACTCAGTACACATGACCTGACTAATTTCCCACGTGGCTTTTCTTTCTCTCATGTTATAACTCAAATTTGGTAACATGTCCTTTTTTTTTTCTTTCCAGGTGAGTGTGAGACAGGTGAGGAGTGAGAGAGCAAAGCAGCAGCAGCCAGGTACGGTGAGATAGTAGAGATAGTGAGATAGTTTTAATATTTCTCTCTCTCTCTCTCTCTCTCTCTCTCTCATTAATATGTGTTAAAATGAGCTAATATTAAACCTTTCCCCTTCGTTCCCTCCTGTGCTTAATTACTTCATTCTCTGTTATTCTCCCTCCTCTCTTTCTCCCTTCTTCCATCCCTCTCCCTCTTCATGCATCCCTCTCCTTCGCCTCTCCTTCACGTCATCTTTCTGTTCTCCTTCCGTCCTGCTCTCTGTCTCCTTCTCTCCCTCTCTTTCCCTTTCGCTTATTACATTCCTTCTTCATTCACCCTTTCTCTTCCTCCTTTTCTGTTATTCGTCTATTCTTCATTGCTTCCCATTCTCCCTCCCTTTCGGTTTTTGCCCAGTTTTCTCTTGTTCTTCCTCTCCCTATCCTTCTCCCACTCTCCTTCCCTTCCTCTCTCTCCCTCCTCTTTTCTACCTCTTCATTCCGGTTACTTCTCATCCATGCTCCCTTCCTCCCCCTTTTTTCCTTCCATCTCCCTTATTCCGTCCTCTCTTCCCCCCCGTCCCTCATTCCTTCCTCTCTCCCCCCCCGTCCCTCATTCCTTCCTCTCTCCCCCCTCCCTCCCTCATCTTCTGTCTCCTTTCATCTTTCCTCTTCCCCTCCTTCACTCCTTCATTCCCTCCTTCTTGTAATTACTCTCCTTCAGTCAGAGAGAGAGAGAGAGAGAGGTCATTTAAAAGAGGAAGCTGGAGGGGGAAAAAAGGGAGGAAAGGGAGGGTGAATGGAGGGAGTTTGGAGAGAAAGGGAGGGAAGGAGGTAATGATTGGCTGACATCCTCTCTTCCTCTCCTTCTCTCCCTCCCATACTCCCCTTCCCCCCCCCTCCCGTTGCCCTTTTGTGTCGCTCTGTTTATCCTTAGTCTTGGTAGCCGCGTCTCTCTCTCTCTCTCTCTCTCTCTCTCTCTCTCTCTCTCTTTACTTGTCCATCTTCGTAAACACACACGGCGTATTGGCTTTCCAGATAAGATTAAATAAGTGTGGTGAAGTAAACAGTTGAAAAGATACTGGTGTAATGTAAGTCATGTGGATGGCAGGGTTAACACAGTGTGATATGGTGATGTGAAACGCGTGACCACATAATTAGCTGATATTCTGTTTTTTTTTTTACTATATTCGAGATTGTTGTTCAGACTGGTTACAACTGATTCAGACACAGTTCTCGCAAAATCACTCCTTTTATTTATTTATTTTTTTCTTCAATAACCTCACACTACGCCTACCAGCTGATGTGTTCGGTTCTGATGATCGTGTTACAGTAAAATATTTCGGTGAATTAGCCTGAATACAGCGAAGAGTGGCAAAAATCATACATCGATTTTGGCGTGAACCATATGACGGACTCTTAATAGGGGTAAATATTTCTGTCACTCCAGCACAAACTACAAAGAGATCTCTCCAGGTACATCAGATTTTCAAAGAACACAGTGGTAGGGTAGATGATAAGTACTTCACAATACAGCGGCCGAATTACAATAGAGATAATAGGTGTGAAATTATTGGCAGTCGTCTTCAGTAATGTTAATGATTGTCAGTATACCCTATGGAACAAATTTGCATGAATTTATTGAAGACCGTGATTCAGTAGCGACGTTAAAAGGCGCCACGATAAGAAGGAAGCTGTTAATCAAGTTCAGCACATACATAAAAAAAAAATCTTAATATGTTTTTCTCTCTTCCACTCCACACAGATAACAACAACACAGCACAGATGTAGGTGGGCGAGACGTCGTGTTTTGATATCCTTATTTTTTATTGTTAGAGGAGATATAAAGCCTTCAGTATAACAAACAGCCCCGAAGAACAAGACCAAGACTTCTGTTCCTCATTTCTTTCTCTCTCTCTCTCTCTCTCTCTCTCTCTCTCTCTCTCTCCTCATTACTTCCTTTTTTTTTCCTCCGTCCTTCCCCAAGGCCTTCTAAAAATTTTTAGGAGGCCTTGCCTTCCCTCCCTCCTTCCTCTCATTCTTATATATTCTCCCTCATATCTCCTCCCTCCTCTCTCCGTTATCTCCCTCCCCCCTCCCCCTCCCTCCCTCCCTCATCTCTAGCCTGACAAGCCAATTTTTCACCTGACTTTCCTCAAACTCCCAGTCACAATCTCTCTCTCTCTCTCTCTCTCTCTCTCTCTCTCTCTCTCTCTCTCTCTCTCGTAGATTTTGAGAGACAGACAGACAGACAGACACACAGACAGAGTATTAAATCAGTATGCATATTCATGTTTTAAATTTACCTGGTTAATATTATTTCTGAATTTCCCTGCCAGCTCTGATCTTATTAAATATAGATGTCTGCAAATTTATGGAGAGAGAGAGAGAGAGAGAATATGAAGATAAAGATAAATTGACAGCCAAACAAACGGAGGGAATATTTATAAGGAGTGAGAGAGAGAGAGAGAATATGAAGATAAAGATAAATTGACAGCCAAACAAACGGAGGGAATATTTATAAGGAGAGAGAGAGAGAGAATATGACGATAAAGATAAATTGACAGCCAAACAAACGGAGGGAATGTTTATAAAGAGAGAGAGAGAGAGAGAGAGAAACCAATAAAAACAGGTCAACGAAGGGACAGAAACGAAACGAAAAGGAATGAGACGGGGAGAGTACTGTATTGAGGCACTGTGCAGTTGTGGACAGTAAAATCAGTCTGGTATTTAGTCGATCAGTTGTTTATGGTCTTAGATAATATTTCGATCGTATCACTGAGTTTGGAAAGTCAGTCTATCTATCTATCTATTGCCAGACGCCATAATCCCGTACGGGGTGGCCATTTGACTCTGAGTTATTTGTTTTACAGAGAGGGGCACTAACCCTCCACCAACCCACTTGACACGTAGGGAGCACATATGGTTTGGTTATATGGTTACCACCCAAAGTAATTGTTCTTTTTTACTTATACCTTCATGCTTGACACACACACACACACACACACACACACACACACACACACACACACACACACACACACACACACACACACACACACACACACACACACACACACACACACACACACACACACACACACACACACACACACACACACACACACACACACACACCAACTATAGCTCCACGTTTTCCTGCTCCAGTTATGTTATTGTTGGAAGACATCGCTCACACAGACGGCCGTATGCATAAAACTTATATTACCAAAGGAAAAGCAAACCCAGAGATTTTGAGGATAACTCTGAAACACGTGACGAAGCTAGAACGTGTGTGGCTTTATTATATGCCTGCCGACACTGCCATGTAATGTTGTGTGCAACCTGATCACACTTAATAACCACAGGCGTTACACAATATTCGTCAGAGACTTTGGGCGTGCCTTCCTTTTCTCGATTTCAGTTTTATCATCTTTTATTTTCTCTTTTATTTATTTATTTTTATTTTTTTTTTTCTTTTTTTTGCCATCTCCTGACAAGTGTTAAAGAAAAAAAATGTGCATATATTTCAGGTCTGCTGACGCATATCATTAATGAAATGTTCTGTTGTTTAATATTCTCAGATAATCTGAAAGTAGCAAAAACTGTTCTCTAACATAAAACAGGAACCAAAGACCAGATTAACAATTACAGATTAATTTCCATTCTCGTGGCATTAGCAAAATATTTGAAAGATCGGTGTCAGTAGTTTATGATATTTTTTTAGAATGTTATAGTTTATGATATTTTTTTTAGAATGTTAAAACTTATTTGTTAGTATGGATTTCATCCAGAGAAATCTACAGAAGCTGCGCTGTTACAGTTTACTAGTAATATATATATACACTCTTAGCTAAGAAGTGGGGTGTAACAGGAGTTATTCTTGATGTAGCTAAAGCTTTTGATTCTGTAGATCACAATTTTATTAGGCATGTTGGTGCATATTTAAAGTAGGGAACACCTCACAAATTACTCCATTCGTATATTTTTAGCAGGAAACAGTGTGTGTTCTGTATTGGTGAGTTTTCAGAACTGAAAAATAGTGCAAAGAGTGTACCTCAGGGCTCAGTACTCGGTACAGCTTTGTTTTTAGTTATATTAATGATATTGCCTTTGTTGGCAGTGAGACAATTCATTTTATTTCCTGATGACACTGACCTTCTCATCAAAGATAGAGTTGAAAGTGCTCCATTCAAAGCTGGGACTTGAGCTCAGAGAAGTCAATCAGTGGATTAAATATAATAAGTAAAGATTAAATAACAAAAATCATTATTTGTTATTCAGGCATAGATCTGTATTACTTGATACGTCACCATTTATGTTGGAGGGAGAAAGAATAAATCAGGTTCAGCAAACTAAATTTGTAAGGGTTGTCGCTGATGAAAATTTAAACTGGGAAGCATGTATAAATTGTATTTGCATAAGCCTGTCAAAAATTTGTGGAATGGTATTTCGAATTCGTTGCGTCACCACTGAGGCAATGAAAACTACCAGATGGTATATATTTTACTGTTATTCAAGACTTATACACTTTCACACAATATGGAGGTGCACCTTGCCATCGTTCTTGTTAAAGTATTCAGATTACAAAAGAAAATATTAAGGAGTATCTTTTAAAGGCGAGTATGATTCCACTTATAATATGTTGTTATCTGTGCACTTCAGTGTGATTTTATTCATAAATATTTTATAATTATGGTATTCACTCAGCTGAAAAGAGATGAAACAGACAGAAAATTAGACATAATGAGTCACCATTGTAACACCCGAAGAGGCATCATTGACCTTGTGTGTCCCACTGCTAATACTACACTCTACGATGCTGTGTTTTGTGTGTATTGGGCCTCTAGTGTGGTGTGCCATGCCAAACGATATTAAAGGCACCTCATGTACGTGTCATTCATTCAGAATCAAAGTAAAAAAGAGTCTGATGAGTGTACAGTCTACCCACATGGTGAATGATGAATAATAAGTTATTTTGGATGCAGGATGAGTATATTCATTCAGTTGACTTAGTACACTATGCAGTAGTAATTTCAGGGTAATGAGAGTGTATTTAGGATATAAGTATGTGCTGCCTACGAATTTTGTGTATTCCTATACTGTCAGTTCCGTGTCTGTAAGGGAGCTTCAACTCAGCAGACTATGCCAAAAAATATTATAAAGTGCATGTTAGTGTCTTTACATTGTATTTGGCAAAAAAGAACTTGAACATGATTTAAATTCAGCTTTGGATAGACGTTTTGAACTGATTGAGTTAGATATGGCCTTGATAAACCCTCCCAGTAGGACAGGCCCTTCCTAAGTTGAACAAAATCGTCTGGTAGCAGCAAGGATAAAAAATTCTTCACTGATTCAGGGGGTTAAACAGACGATTATGAATTTCGCTTTTAATACTTTTGTTGTTTTAAACCGATGTGATCCAAAAACGCACTTGTTTGTAATAGCATTTCTGGTATGAAGGCCACAGAATGAATTATAAAAGAGGATTGCGGAACAAGGCATATTGCGTTATCTTTCCAAGGTTCAGAATAAATGTGTGCGTGATGATTTGTGGTGCGGGAATAATAAAGCGAGGCGACCACCGCTGTCTGTTGTGTGCGCCCACAGCAGAGGAATATTGCACACACGTCATAACCACAGATTTTACTTATGTTTTACCTACAGGGGTTATATATATATATATATATATATATATATATATATATATATATATATATATATATATATATATATATATATATATTATATTATAGGATACACTGAGGGATACACCTGTGTACACTGCTAGAGCTTTTGACCAGTAATTAACTTACCTCACCTCACCTGCCTTACATGTATACTCGGATTCACGCACACGCACACATACACATGCATGAACACACACACTCGCACGTACACGCATACATACATACGTCAGTAATTAACTCACCTGGGCTCATCTTACCTGGCTGGAACACACACACACACACACACACACACACACACACACACACACACACACACACACACACACACACACACACCAATTAGCTTTTGTCTGCACCTCCTTCCGGCTTTTGTTATTTTTAGCCCTCTTTTGTCTTTCCATTCATCTGTTTATCAGTCTGTTTATATGTTTATTTATGTTGATGGGCCTTTCTAAGCACCTGTCTGTCTGCCCGTAGATAAAAGATATGTCCTTCTAGCAGTACATTTCGTTCCGGTACTCAGATACATTTTTTTTTTTTTTTTTTACGTGTCCGACTATGGACAAAGACTTCAGGGCCTATTCCCAAGTCCCAGTAGTCCTCCTTGGGGCCCAGTAGTCCTTCTACATCTCCACATGTCACCACTTCGGCGCTAACACCCACCATTCATATTGAGTACATGCTAGGGCTGTCTCATACAGGACTGGTGTATTGGTATTAGCGGGGGTACTTTTATGACATGTCGGCGGGTCATCTGGTAGATCAGAAAAGTCTTCTTTTCAAGATTCCTTAAACTGTTCCCTGCCTCAGCCGGGATTCGAACCTGGGTCCATTAGGACTGCGGGCCGCCTCTCTACCGATTATGCCACCGCCTTCCCCATTCATTCATACATACATACATAGTGTACTTTGGTGTAATCGGATAATTTTATGTTAATTACTGTGTCTTATCAATCTGTTTTGCACGTGTTATCTAGTAATACGGCTGCTTTACGGTATTTTATTTCTTAGTCACCATCTTCCCCGTTTTCTCCCCCTCCTCCTCTTCCCACCTTTCCCCCCCACACCTTATTGTATACCGTCACTTCCCTCCACCGTCTTCACTTTATTTTCCCTCCTCGCCACCTTCTCCTCCTCCTCCACTTTATTTTCCCTCCCCCCTCCTCCTCTTCCTTCTCCTCTCCCCTCCTCCTCCTCCCTCTCATCTCTCCTTCCCTCTTCTCTCCACTGTTCTCTCTTTTGTTATCCATTCATCTTTTCCTTCTTTTCCTTCCCCCTCTTTCTCTTCTTCATCCTCCACTTTTCCTCTCCTTTGTCCACGTTTTTTTGTTTTACCTCCTTCATTTCCTCCTTTCTCCCTTCCCCCCCTCCTTTTGTCTACCTCCTCCTCTCTTTATCACAAGTATTTCCACCTCTCCCCTTCCTTCATCTCTCTCTCTCTCTCTTTCTCTCTCTCTCTCTCTTTCTCTCTCTCTCTCCTTTCTTCCCCTCCACGTTTCTCCTTTTTCTCTATCTCCCTCCCCCTTTCCCAACCTCTTTCCTCCTCCCTCCCCCCTCCCCTTGATACCTCTGCACCTCTCTCACTCCTCCCTCCCCTCCTCCATTCTTCCTTCTCCCTCCCCCTCCCCATCTCCTTATCTCCTCATTTTTCCTTCCATTTTCGTACCTCCCCTCCGTCCTCAGTTTATTAGCCTCCTCCCCACCTCCATCCATGTTTTCCCTCTTCCATAATTCATTCACCCCCCTCCCCTCCCCCACTGGCTTTCTCCCACTTCCTTAGCTATCTCCCCTTCCCTCCCCCTTACCTTCTCCCTTCCCCCTCCCCTTACCCCAGTCTCCTCCTCTTCCTCCAGATTTTACCCTCCCCAGCCACCTTCCCTTCCTCCCTCCTCCCCGTCCCTTCCTCCCCCCTCCCCATCCCTTCCTCCCTCATTCTCTTAAACCCAGTTTTCTTCCTCTTCCCTTCTCATATGCTTCTCTCTCTCTCTCTCTCTCTCTCTCTCTCTCTCTCTCTGTCCCCCTTACTCCTTGTCCCTTCCTCAACCTTCTATCCTCTCCCTCTCCTCGCTCCAACTTTCTCCCCCTCTACTCTTCCCTCCGCCATTCCTTTTTCCCTCCCTCCCTCCCTCCACCTTTCTCCCTCACCTCCCTTCCTCCTTCTCCCTCTCTCCCTCTGCTCCTCCCCCACTCCCTATCTCTCCTTCTTCCCATCTTCCTTCCTTCCTTCCTCCATACCCCTCCCTTTTCCCATCCCAGTTTCCCCTTCTCTTTTCCCATCTATCACTCCCTTTCTGTCTACTCCTCGTTCGTGTGTTCTCCCCCTTCCCTTCCCTACCTGTCCTTCCCCTCCCCTCCCCCCCTCCCCCCCACCTTCCCTTCCATTCCTCCCCATCTCTCCCTCTTTTCCTCTCCACAACACCTTCCTCCATATCTCCTCTCCCTTTCCTTCCCCTCCCCTCCCCTCCTTCCCTCCCTCCCCCGTCCCCCCTCCTCCCCTCTTTCCCTATCATCTATATTTCAAGTGACTTCCTCCCCCTGTCACCCCCTCTTCTCATGGGCCATTACCCCTCCACTCGGGGGGGAGGGGGAGGGGGAGGAATGGAGGGAGGGAGGGAGGAGGGGAGGGGGTTGGAAGCGATTGGAGTGGGAGGGAAAGGGAAGGAAAGTGAGGGATAAGTGGGTTGAATAGCTGAGAGAAAGAGAGGGAGTAGATAGAGATGGTAGCATGGAGAGATAGACAGATAGATAAACTGATAGAGAGGTAGAAGGAGGGAGCAAATTAGAAGAGATGAGAGAGAAAGAGAAGGCTGTGTAGAAGAGACGAGAGAGAGAGAGAGAGAGAGAGAGAGAGAGAACTGGAAAACGTTGGAGGAGCAGAAACACTGAATAAATGCAAAATGCCATAATGAAGAGGAGGAGTGAGAGGTCTGGTAGCAGTTAAAAAAAAAATGATACCAACAAAAAAGATAATGATACCTACAACAACAATAATCACCATCATCATCATTATCGTCGTCGTCGTCGTCGTTGTGATCATCAGTATCATTATCATTATCATCATCATTATCAGTCATCATCTTCATCATCATTCACTCCTCTTTCCCTTTTCATTTATCATATTGGGTGAGGTAGGATCATAATTTAATAATAATGATGATGATGATAATAATAATGATAGTAATAGTAATAATAATAATAACTAATTCAGAAAATGCTGAAGCAATATTTAAAGAACTCCACATTCCAGATGAAAAAACTTTTATTTCTGTTGACCTGATATTAAAGGACGTTTGGTATGACAGAAGTTTTTACGGACATTGACCTGTGACTTTGAGACCAAGGTCAGGGTCATTTATACTACACAAATCATATTCATTCATGACCTACCACATTTCCTCCTGGTTTGGTCAAAATCGGCCGAATACTTCCGATTTGGCACTCTCAGGCATGGGGCGGCCATTTTGATTTTCCTCAATATCTCAAAAAATATTTCTAGGATCTCAGTATCAGTACCCAGGTGCACTAGTATTTGTTGACGACTACATGCTTGAGTATTTCCAAAGCAATCGATTCTGTAGTTTTTGCTGCGCAGGAGGGCAAAAAGTGAAAAATAACAGAGGGCGCTATTGCTCCGGGGGGGAAAAAAAAAAAGTGCCAAAAGAAGCCTGCAACCAAGATACATCACTCCTAAAAAATAAAAGTCTCTGTCTCGAACGGGCTTGAAATACCAGCCTTCTAGACCCCGCCCCCCAAAAAAAAGTATATATATACATATATATCTACAATATCAATCAGAACCCAACAGAATGTGGAGTTCACTAGAGTAATACTACTACTACTACTACTACTAATAATAATAATAGTAATAATAATAATAATAATAGTAATAATAATAATAATAATAATAATAGTGATAATACTAATAATAATAGCAACAGTACCAGTGTAATACGAAATAAAAGCCGTAATTTAGTCCACAACAGCTGACACACAGGAGGTTATTTGGAAAATAAACTTTTTTGGTGTGTGTAATAAACGAAATGCATTACAATCTCTTTGACCTCACATCCTGTTTTTCCGGTGTGTGTGTGTGTGTGTGTGTGTGTGTGTGTGTGTGTGTGTGAGAGAGAGAGAGAGAGACTTAAGAAAAAACAATCAGGGAAGAGAGAAAAGGATAGAAAGTTGAAACGCAAGTGGAGAGAACTGGAGGAAAAACGAGAGAGAGAGAGAGAGAGAGAGAGAGAGAGAGAGAGAGAGAGAGAGAGAGAGAGAGAGAGAGAATATGGAGAAAAACCAGGGAGGGAAAGAGAGGGAGAGAAATGAGAGGCGGTGAGAGAAGACAGCTTGCTATGACGAATGAGGGGGAGAGGGAGGGAAAAACGTGTGTGTGTGAGAGAGAGAGAGAGAGAGAGATTAATGACGAAAGACTGAAAGGAAAGAAAATGGAGAATGGGAGAGAAGGGGGGGAAAGAAAGCGAGAGGAAGATGGACAGGGAGAGAGGAGGACGGGAAGAGAGGAAGAGAAGAGGGAGGGGGAGAAGGAAGAAGGAGTGTTAGCAAGGAAGGTGGGGAGAGACGGAAGAAGAGGAGAGAGAGGGGAGGGAGAGAAGGAGAGACAGGGAACAGGAGAGAAGGATGAAGGAGGGAAGGAGTGATGAAGAAAGAGAGAGGAAGGACGAGAAGATGGAATGAGGGAGGGAGGATTTGATTGGAGGAAAGGAGGAAGGAGGAACAAGCGAAGGAGGAGGGAGGGAAGGAGGATTTGATAAATGGAAAGAGAGGAGAAGGAACTGAAAAAACGTAGGGTCACTTTGGGGAAAAAACTTCCCTTTCCACCTTATTCTCTCTCTCTCTCTCTCTCTCTCTCTCTCTCTCTTTTATTCTTTCATGTGTCATCCCATTTTACTCCTTCCTCCCTCTCCCTCTCTCGCTCCCTCTCCCTCTATTTATCATCATGCATTCTTTATCTCCCTCCTCCTTCTCTCCCACTCAGTCTCTCTTCTCCATCTTTACTCTTTATTCTCTTCCTCTATCTTTGTTACATTTTTTCCTTTCGCTTACATTTATAACTTCTTTCCAATCTCATTTTCTTGTGTTTTCCCTTCGCTTTCCTCCTTCTCCCTTCCCACCATCTCTTTCCTCTCCTTCTCACCCCTTTTTCCCTTCTCTTTCCTTTCCACCCCTCCCTCCCTCCCCCCCCTCTCACCTTTCCCACATCTTCCCTCTCTCCTTTTCTAGACTCCCTCCCTTTCTTGACTCTCTCCCTTCTCTTCGCCTCCCCCCTTCTCCACTTCGTCCCTCCCTCTTTCCCTTTCTTAATTCCCCCTTCATCCCCTGTCCCTTATTGCAGCCACTTCTCCTTCCCCTCTTCCCTCTCACCCTCCCTTTTTCTCCTCCTCCCTTTCATCTTCCCTTCTCTTCCCCTTTCAGCCTCATATTTTTTCTCCCTCCTTTACCTTTCCTTCCTCACTCCCTTCTTTTTTCATCTTCCTTCCCCCTCCTCCCTCCATGCTTTCTCTCCTTCATTTATCTTCCTTCGTTCCCCATTCCTCCTTTTCAATACGCCTCCCTTCCTCCATTCCATCTCCCTCCATTTTACCCTCCATCCTTCTCCCCCCTCCCTCTCTCTCTCTCTCTCTCTCTCTCTCTCTTACCTCCATCTTCCCCCCTTCTTTCCCTCACTCCCTTCCCTACCTCCCCCACCTCCTTCCCCCCTCCATCACCAGATTGCTCGCCACCACCTCGAGAGTTCACAAGTAATTTCAATCCTGCGTGACTTCTAAAGGTGACATCGCTTCACATCACGTCACATCACATCCTGCCTCGTCTGGATTAAGTAGAGGGAAGGAGGGAGGGATGGAGGGAAAGTTGTATGGAGTGAAGAGGAGGCAGGTAGGGATGGAGTGAGGGTTATGTGAAGGGGCAGAGAGAGAGAGAGAGAAGGGGGGGAGGGGGGAAGCATGAATAGAAGGAAGGAAAGTTTTTTGAAGTGGAGAAAGAGGGAGGGCTATATGAAGGGACGGAGAGAGAGAGAGAGAGAGAGAGAGAGAGAGAGAGAGACTATTTTGGTTGGGTATAGGGGAAGTTGTATGGAGTGTAGTGTAGATAGTAGTGTTTAGAAAGTGACAAATAACATGAAGTCCTTTGACCTATAACGAGGCCATCTGTTGGGGTGAAGCAAAGTCCACTAACGACCCAACCATCGTTTGTGGGAAAAGGATAGAGACGAGAAAGACTTGCCATTACCCACCACTTTCCGGAAAAACAGCCGACAGGAAGACAGAAGACCACTATGATTGTTAGAATGAACAAAGTGGAAGTTTTTATTGGAAGGATGGAAGAGGAAAAAGTTTCATTGTACAATCTCTAATCTGTGACTGTGAAAAAAAGAAAAGAAAAAACATACACAATTGCAGAATGTTTTGATTAATTAGTTCACAGGTGTGTTCGTGCCTGTTATCATGACAATAAACATTGTTCATTTACTTGTGCTCTCATGTGTCGGTATATTTGTCTTGTCGACTTTTAATTGTATATGTTGTTTTTAACGACTGTTACTGGTAGCTTATTCCAATGTTTCATAACATGACTATTATCTTTTTGTTTTCATACGTGTTGCATTTCATTCCATTACTTTTCATGCCATTATTTGCTGTAGCAGTTTCACTGTATATTTCTACAATTTTTCAGTACTAACGTTGACGAATACTCGTATGGTAAAAATGTAAAACCTGGTATATGATCGCCTGCTGGTCACCATTTGTTTAGGGAAAAAAAAAAAAAGCATTATCGTTCATGGGGGAGGCGGTGGCACAATCGATAGAGAGGTGGCCTGCAGTCCTACCGGACCCAGGCTCAAATCCCCGCTGGGGCAGGGAATAGGTTAAGGATTTGATTTCCTGAAATCAGACTTTACCGATCTACCAGAAGACCCGCCGACATGTCACAAAAATACCCCTGCTAATACCAATACACCAGTCCTGTATGAGACAGCCCTAGCATGTATTCAATGTGGACGGTGGGTGTTAACGCCGAAGTGGTGACATGTAGAGGTGTATGGTATGTAGGAGGACTACTGGACCTTGAGAGCAGGCTGTGAAGCCTATGCCCAGAGTCGGACACATTAAAAAAAAAAAAGAAGTTGGGTAAATTTCGCAGAGATGGGATAATATTTGACTTGTTTTTGTTTTTTTTAGTACTGTTAGTGACTCCTAGGTTTCTTTCGTCCCTTACATACGTCATTGATGTTTCCAGCATTTACGACTCATACGTAATGTGTTTGTCACCGGTGCAGTGCTTTCCTTTACGTACCTTCACATGCCTATTTCACTCCATTGTATTAGTTGACCGGAGTCGTTTGGAATGGATTAGTAGCCAGTCCTCTGTAGTAGGTATTTTATTTTCAGTATCATATCATCATTACGTTTCGCCACCTTTGATTGTCCGTTTTCTGGGTCATTGATATAGAGTGAAGAGAACTGGTCCAGGATGTGAACCCCAAATTTGGTTTGCCAGCCATTGACCCAGTGATTCCTAAGCATGATTTATTTGTGAGGCCTTGAGCTGTTAACTTACCTTTTAATATTCTGTATGAGGAACTATCACAAACACTCTCTGAAAATCTGCATAGACGACGTC
Organism: Coenobita brevimanus; assembly: GCF_032717465.1. Lineage (NCBI taxonomy): Eukaryota > Metazoa > Arthropoda > Malacostraca > Decapoda > Coenobitidae > Coenobita > Coenobita brevimanus. Next base: position 11,949,858 of record NC_137056.1, on the reverse strand, counting down.
AGCCCGCATTTCCACGTTCCAATTATCGTGTGTTTTTAGGTCATTCCATCTGATTGCCTGGTAATGGTTATTCACATCGAAGAAGAAGTAATTCCTACATCCTCTTTTTTTTTTTTTTTTTTTTTTTTAATATGGTCAGCATTGAAGTGAAGGTAGTCGGGTGGTTATGTGTGGCGCGTTTCAAATCACCCTTCAAAAAGATATGTAATACAGTGGTAGGCTTGCATGAACCAGATGTCTCTCTCTCTACATTCAGTTAATGATTATCCAGGTATTGAAAATTAACAAAAATCTAATACAGAATTTCCGAGACATTGAGGGAGGTGACTGGCGTGGACTGGTTGTGTTAATGAGTCGATTTGCCCCAAGATATTTTAATACTTTTCGGCCTGTCATGTCGCTAATTGATATTTTGTGAATAATTTAACGAAAGAGCGTGGGGGAGGGAGGGAGGGGAGGATGGAGGAAGGGAAGTAGGGAAGGATGACGGAGGGAGGCAGGGAAGGATGAAGGAGGGAGGCAGGGAAGGAAGGAGGGAGGGAGGCAGGGAAGGATGAAGGTGGGAGGCAGGGAAGGATGACGGAGGGAGGCAGGGAAGGAAGGAGGGAGGGAGGCAGGGAAGGATGAGGGAGGGAGCAAGGAAGGAAGGAGGGAGGGAGGCAGGGAAGGATGACGGAGGGAGCAAGGAAGGAAGGAGGGAGGGAAGCAAGGGTAAGGAGATGGCTGGAAGGAGAGATGAGAAAGGGAACGGAGGGGAAGAGGTAGGGATGGGTGGATGGATGGAAGTAAGAAGAGACCGGTAAAACAAACAATAGAGGCAAGATAAAAGGAAGGATGAGTAATTAGAGTGAGAAGACTTTTTGTTGTGGTAAGCAGGAGGAAGATTTCTGTTTGGCAATAATTTTCTTTACCTTACAAAGAATCATTCATACCATTCTTCATTTATATATCTTTCCTTTTGTCTTCCATTCTTTTCTCTTCCTCTCTTCCCAGATTCCCATTTATATATCCCTTCCCACGCTCTCTCTCTCTCTTGGTTCCTCTCCATCTTCATATTCCTCATTTCTCTTCGTTTTCCTTCTCTTCTCCCCTCATTCCCTCCCTCTTCTCATGTCTCTCTTCCTTCATCTCCCCTCCCTTCATCCTTTTTATAATCTCTTATTTACCTCTTCTCTTACCATCCTTCCTCCTCCTTTTCCATATTATGTTTTTATATTCATCGTTTTTCTTACATTCTTTTTCTCCGACTCTACCTCCACTTCCTTCATTTATTTGTGTGATTCATTATTTTCCTCACTTGTCTTCCCCTTCGTTTCTTTCCCCTCCCTCCTTTCCTTTCATCCTCTTGTAAGTCCCAAATCTTTCCCATCACCTGTCCTTTGTCCTGATGTATTCTCTCTCTCTCTCTCTCTCTCTCTCTCTCTCTCTCTCTCTCTCTCTCTCTCTCTCTCATGTTCTTCTATATCTTCCTTTCATTCCATAATTTGAGTATTTTTTAATTATCTTTCACTTCTTCCGTCTTTCCCTCCAGTTCCGTTCCCTCTCCTCCCGCTTTCCTTCCATCCTTCCCTCCTTCCTTTCCCGTTTGCCTCCTTCCCTCCCGAGCATAATATTGCTTATTTTCACTCTCATTTCTGTTTTCCTCCTTTTTCTCACCTTCCCTTCCTATTTCCCCCTCTTGTATTTTCCCTCCCTCACTTTTCTTCCTCATCTGTTTTCCTTCCCTCACTTTTTCTCCCTTATTGCTCTCTTTCCCCCTCTCTCTGTCTCCTTCCTTACCACCCTTCTCTTGTTTCCCCTCTCTTTCTCCTCTTTCACATTCTCTTTCTGTCTTCCTTCTTTTCCTGTTCTCCTTCCCACGTATTCCCCTTCCCCTCCTTCCCTCTTCTCCTATTTCCCATCTCTCACTCTCCCTTCTTCTCTTCTTCCTATTTCTCATTACTTCCTTTTTTCCCCACTTCACTCTCCCTACCTCCCTACTCTCTGTTCTTATTTCCATTCCCCCCGTCATTCTCTCACCCTTTCTTCCCTTTTCTCCTATTTCTCTTCTTCTCTTTTCTCCTATTTTTCTTCCCCTTTACTCCCCCCCCTCCCTTTCTTCCCACATGTGTTTTCCCACTGTACCATTTTTCCCCTTCCCTTTTTCCTCTCACTTTCCCTTCCTCTCCCTCCATACCGTGTCTCGTCTCCCTATCCCTTTTTCTCCCTTCTCCTCTCACATTCCCTTCCTCTCCCTTCTTTCCTTTTCTCCCTCTCTCTTTTCCTTCTCTCCCTCCGTTCCTCCCTTTTCTCCCTTCCTTTTTTCCTTCTTTTCCTCCCTTCTTTCCTTTTCTCCCTCCCTTCTTTCATTTTCTCCCTCCCTCCTTTCCTTCTCTCCCTCCCATCTCTCCCCGTCTCCCTTCTTCCTCTGACTCTCTTCCTCTTCTCTATTTCTCCTTTTCACATCCCCTTCCTCTCTTCTTCCCTCTCCTCCCCCCCACCTCCTTTTCCCGACGTATATATTTTCAGTGAACAAAGTAGTGTTATCTTTCCCTCATATACCGAAATACCCGCGTTTGCATCAGAATACCCATAAATGAGAGAGAGAGAGAGAGAGAGAGAGTGTGTGTGTGTGTGTGTGTGTGTGTGTGTGTCCGAAAATGGGGGGGAAAGAAAATTGAATCACTTACTCCTTTGTTTAATATAATTAATCTACACGAAAACCATCTTAAATTTTCACATACATACATACATACATACAGTGCATACATTTATTCATACATACATACATACCAGATTCCGCTGCGGTTTACCCCTGTCGCTTCACCACTTGTTATAAATCATTGGCAGCGATTTATCCTCTTATATTATTTAATTCCAGTGTTCTTTATTTTATTTACGCTTCTCACTCTTGTCGGTGGTCAGGCCTCTATGATTTTATACCCTTCAGACCGAGTATGTCATTTTATTTTCTTGTTATATTATGATTTTTTGTTAGATTGAATAAAAAATTTTCACTACTAGGAGGTCTTTTTAAAATGAAAAAAGGTGAAAGGAGAATAATAATAATAATAATGCAAAGAAAAGTCACCACAGTATTCTCTCACACCATCCTTGTGCCTCATTCTCGACCTCCCTCTTCCTCTCACCGCCTCTCTGACGATCCATATGTCCTCTTTGTCACCCTCTCATCACCCATTCTTTCCTTATGGCCATACCACTTTAACAAACCCTGCCCAGTCTCTCCATCATACTGCTTCTACATCCACACCTCCTCCTAGGCCTTCCCCTCCCACTCACTCGTAGGTTAACATTACCCTCTTTACCAGCCTCCCATCATCCATTCTCTCCTTATAGCCGTACCACACTAACACACCCTGGTTAGGTTTCTTCGTTATATCGAGTCTGCTTCTACATGTGCAACACCTGCCTTCATCTTTTCTTTGGCCTCCCCCTTCCTCTCACTCACTCTGATTTTGAGCTCTGTATTTTCTTCAGTCTGTCTTCATCATGCTCTCCATCTGGCCCTACCACTTTATGTACACCTTGGTCTGTCCTGCTTCATCAGTCTGCGGTTACTTGCACGGATCTCCTCTTGCACTGTTTTCACCCCCTTCTTGCCCTCCTCTTTCACTGTTTTCACCCCCTTCTTGCCCTCCTCTTTCACTGTTTTCACCCCCTTCTTGCCCTCTTCTTTCACTGTTTTCACCTCTTTCTGTGTCTTCACCTCCTTCTTCCCTCCTCTTTCACTGTTTCCACCTCCTCCTTGCTCTACTTTTTCATTGTTTTCACTTCTGTCTTGCCCTTCTCTTTCGCCGTTTTCACCTCTTTCTTGACTCACCCATTCCTCTTTCTCCTCTGCTTCCAATCTATATATACACTCTTCGTCATCCTCCCATCACTCATTCTCTCCCTATGGCCACACCACTTTAACACCACCTGGTCATCCCACTCCATCATGCCTTCACACCACTCCCTCACCCCGCCGTATCTCACTCCATCAAACTGTCTCACACCAGTAATTTCCAGCACTGTCACCACTTGTCCCCCTCCCCTCCTTTTGGACCTACACCTTCCCCCTACACACGCTTCTCAACGCCCGTAATTTTGGATTTTTCTCCCACATTGTTTCGTTTCTGTTCCATTTGCTCCTCCCCCCCCCCCCCTCCAAAAAAAAAAAAATAACGACGGAATTGCGAAAACTGATTACGTCCCCAATTTCAGTCACTTGCAGAACACGCGATGAGAACAAGGTGTATTTGGCATCTGTATCTGGCTGCTGAACGCGCTTTTTAACGTGGTATGCAGGCTAACCACATCCCATCTTCCCTTTCCAGAAGTGGCCCTCAGAAACTGTTACTTTTCTGACATCGTTGCTTTCCCAGTTTTAATAATACGGCCGTTTAGCATTCAACTTCCTTCAGATCATTCCCATTTTGTACTTCCTTTCCCATCGTTGTGTTGGTTCTCTGCTGCATGTCATCACCTTTCATTTTCATACATTTTTCACACTTCCATTTCACGCATTTATTTTTCCAACAAAGTATCTCAGACTCCCAACACTAGTCGATAAATTTTACCTTCCGACTCCTTAACCTGAGAAAACGGTTTAGGACTCTTCTCCTCACCCTGCATCCTTTAACCCCTTCAGCCCGGGGACGCCTTTTGTTTGATTCCTGCTGACGCCAGACGATTTTATTCAGCCTAGGGATTTTTCAGACGGGAGGGGACATGTTTTAGGCGTCAGTAATCCTTCCAGTGGTGACGCCCTTCGTAAAGTGAACAAAACCGTCTGGAGGTGGCATGAACGGACTACTTCAAGACGTCATCGTGGTGAAGGGGTTAAAGTTGCCCCACCCCCTAATACTCTGGGGTCTGCCTCCCTCTCCAGTCATCCATTGAACATATTGAACAGTCGTGGAGACATCACACACCCCTGATTTACCTAAAACCATTCTCTCTCCTTCCGTTTCTAATCTAAAACCATTCACCCTCCTCCCTTTCCTTACCTAAAACCATTCACCCTCCTCCCCTCCCTTACCTAAAACCATTCACCCTCCTCCCTTTCCTTACCTAAAACCATTCACCCTCCTCCCCTCCCTTACCTAAAACCATTCACCGTCTTACCTTCCCGTACCTAAAACCGTTCTCTCCTTCCTTCCCTTGCCTAAAATCATTCATCCTCTTCCCTTCCCACCGCCACACATGCCTTACTCGATTAGTTATATTGGCTTTTCATTGCGCTTAAGTTATCCATCCTTCCCTTCCCTCTGCAGCATCCATCACAACACCTCTGTCATCTCTGCCATACACATTCTCCCATTCCATGAAACAGTATAGTGATTGTAACCCCCTTCACCACGAGACCTCCTTCCTTAGCTAAAGAAGGTAGCTTTTTTTTTTTTTTTATGTATTTATCGTACTTAAGGAAATGATGGAGTATCCCCTTCATTACAAGTGGTGTCCAAAGCTGTTTATAATCACCCACTTTAGCAAGAGTAAAATATAAAAGACATCAGCTTTGACCTAGTAAAATCGACTTGAACGGTTTGTATCCAGAGTCCTAATTTTGACCAAACTTGGGAGACTGGCTGAGGGTAGGGCAAAAACGAAGTGATTCAACGTCGAGAACAAACAGCCAAACGTTAGGGTCACAGGACGGGATCAGAGTCCTACCCATGTATGTGATTGTTAACTAAATAACTCAAACAGTTTTAGTTCGATTATAACTGATGGATTTCTTGACCGTCAGCCAAGGAGTAAACCCTTTTTTTTTTTTTTTTTTTTTTTAGAACGTTGGGTCATAGTTAGGGTCACAAGGTTAGGTCAGTTTAAACAGTTTTATCTGATGTAGCCGAAACTTAGTGGAAGGGTTTAAGTTAAAGGCAAAGTTAAAGAGATTCAGTTATGTGACAATAAAAGGTCGAGGTCACTGGGAGAGCTGTAAGGTCAAGTTCACTGGGAAAGGTGTAAGGTCAAGGTCACTGGGAGAGGTGTAAGGTCAGGATCACTGGGCATAGTTAGGTCAGTTCTGATCTAAACCAAAGCTGGTGGAAGTGTTGAAGTTCAGGCAAGAATGAAGTACAGTAATTCAGTCCTTAATCTGTCAAAGGTCATAGTCATAGGGAAAAGGCAGTTGGAGGTGGCGGATGTTGCACTTCAAGAGTACTCATTCTTGTCTCCAGATTTTTCACCTTAACTTGGCCCAGATGTTCTTCCTTTACAGCTTATTTCATATAGCCTAGTGGCAGAAAAACAAAAGACAGTGCTACGACTCTACATACAGGTAGCTTATATAGCACTTCTTTGTGACTAAGATAAGACTCTAGTGTTGATGTATTCAGTATTGAGCGGTAGCAGTTTGACTAAGTAGGAGTAAAAAGAGTATAATATGCTCACAAGACGCGTACAGTTGCAGACACAAACACTGATTAATTTCATTAGGCTGAGCAGCGAGGCAGCGAACACAGACTTTCGAAACCCATTAGCGTGATATGTTGAACCTAATTTTTCAGAATATATATGTTAAAGTTTCATAATTGCTTGACTTGAACCAGAGTAATAATAATACCACAACTATACATTTTGATCTATATCATTAGCATAAATATATACCGGCATTGAACAATGAATTTCGAAACTCAGTGAAACGATATTCTGAGTCCTTCAAACTTTTCCTAGTATTGTGTAATGGTTCCATAATTATTCGAGTACTAAGTGTAACGGTACTGGTGTGCAGATGTACCTCGAAGACTTGTGCATTCCTTAGTGGTCCCCCTTACCTTTGTACAACGACAAAATACGTTCATTAGATCAGTTTTCATAGTCGCCGCCTCGATCACAGAATTCCTTGAACAATGTGGTTTATACAACAACGAAAACAACAAGAACATTAATAATAATAATAATAATAGTAATCCGTTCCTCTTCACAGCATTACATCCCGCTAATAATGATAACACTAATAATAATAATAAATAATAATAATAATAATAAAGTCTTGTATGTTTATGCCTCACTTTGAACAGAAATAAATCGTCTGGTTTTAATAACAATATAATAGTAGAGTTGGCGCGACCATGAGAGGGTTAATATACCAAGCAGAAGTGTAGAATGCCAGGAGGTACTGAAATTAGAGTTTACCTGAAATGTTATATCCTAGGTGACCGGATATTCTCACCTGTCGACCCGTAATGAATAAGGAAAGGTGTGTCGCAGGTGGGAGGTAGGTGTATAATGGAATCTCTCTCTCTCTCTCTCTCTCTCTCTCTCGTTTAGTTATTCTTGCCTGTTCCTTTCAGTTTTTACCTCTCCCTCCTCCTCCTCCTCTCTCTCTCTCTCTCTCTCTCTCTCTCTCTCTCTCTCCTTTAGTTATTCTTGCCTGTTCCTTTCAGTTTTTACCACCCCCTCCTCCTCCTCCTCCTCCTCCTCCTGCTCCCTTTGAATTTATCAATATCCACCGTTAAGGCTGGTTTTTAAGAACATAAGAGAGGATAACTGCATTAGGCAAAAGGTGGCCCATGTTAGGCAGCTCCTACAAGAGTGATTAAGCTACTAGAATAAGACAAGGATAGTAAAGAAGAAGGCTCTCCCACCAAACCCTCCAGCCGAAACCGGCAGGCAAAAGTAAGAAAGAACACGCGGTATAGGAAAACTGGCGTGGACATCTTATAGGCAAGTGAGCAGGGAGAAAAGAGACTCATGGTGAAATCTGAAAAGGAAAAAAAAAAAAAAAGAATTAATACTGGTTATTAGGAGATGTTTTTTCTATCCAACCCTTACGTGTCATGTTCAACTTGCTTATGCATGAAATTCTCAGTGGAAGGGGCAGCAAGTACATCACTAATACTCAATTTTTTTTCCAGCTGATGATCCACTTTTCGTGAAAGTGGCACCTGCACACTCCTGCCGCGTGATTGGTTGGTTTCAGTTTCATACCTGAAATATCATATTTACAAAAAACAATTGTGCCTCATATTCCAATTCTCATAAATGTTGTTTTGCATTGCCATTGTACTATACAAACAGACATGAAACGAGTATGTATCTGTGCTTCACCCAAACGGACAATGAAATTGAGGAAGTTGAATTTGAATTGAAATATTTATTGTTGTGCAAGGTACAGAATTGTTGCATTTCCCTGTATTATTATTATTATTATTATTATTATTATTATTATTATTTTACGCATTTGGCTTGGCAAGTGCAAATAAACGGTATCTTAATACTTAGGCACTTGTTACATTGGACAATAGTACCATTCTAGGCAAATTAGCGGTTTTGTCAGTGGTAGCGGTGGAAGTGGGGAGGCGAAAGGAACAGTCGCTACGGAGGAGGGGGGGGGGGCACGAGAGACGGCCAGGCGGGAAAAACAAATGGTCTCGTTTCGCAAGACATTATTTTGGATCACACCTACTCCATTGCTTCTATACCGTCGCCCATATTATCTGTAAGTATATTTATTTATTTATTTATTAGAGATGTAACAACTCTGTACCTTTTACAACAATAAATATTTCAATTCAAATTCAACTTCCAAAAATTCGTTGTCCGTTTGGATGAAGCACAGATACATACTCGTTTCATGTCTGTTCGTATAGTACAGTGACAGTGCAAAAACAGCATTTATGAGAACTAGAATATAAGGTACAATATTGTTTTTTGTAAATGTGATACTTCAGTATGGAATTGAGCCGTTATTAAAATGTTTAGAATGGTTAACCGGCGAATTCGGACACATTCACTGCAACCAATCACGCGGCAGGAGTGCGCAGGTGCCACATTCACGAAAGTGGATCATCAGCTGGAAAAAAATCGAGTCTAGGTAGCTTTTTCCATTCGCCCACTACACTGTTGCCAAACCAGAGTCTATCTATCTCCTTACTAAAACTGAATTTATCTAGTTTCAGACCATTACTTGTAGTTCTGTCCAGTATGCTCACTGAAGTGCCTTGCTAATGCTGACCTTATTTATTCCCTTCATCCACCTAAACACCTCAGTTAAGTCTCCCCTTACTCTATGCCTGGCTTACTTTGTGGTGGGTGCAGATTTAATCTTTTAGTCTGTCTTCATGTGAAATATTCGCAACAGCTTCTATCATTTTTGTAATTTTTCTCTGTGCATTTTCTAACAAATTTATATTCATTCTGCAGTACGGACAACAAAATTGTACTGCAATAGTTTAAATGTGACCATACTGATCTATATTACAATGATCCGATTTCTGTACGTTTGTTGGTTTGTTTGATACCGTAGCACAGCAAAAACAGCGCAGCGGTTTTTTTTTTTTTTTTTTTGAGCAAGATACCGTTAAAATGCTCTAGCGTGAAGAATGAAACAATTTCCAGTCTAATCGGGCCACCGGTTCCCGAGTTAGGACTCATTTCTGGCCTTTTGACATCGAGCCCGCGGCCTTTAAGCGAGTGCTAGATAAAGTTGCAATATGACTTTAGATGGCGTACTGCGCACACTTTGCGAAATAAATCCTAGGACCTCATTTGCTTTATTTGTCGTATGTATACACTGTTGCCAGGGTTTAAGGTTTTTCTTGACCTTGACTCCTAGACCTGTCTCGTATATCAGTTTATTACTTTCTTAACTAAGTTGTATCAGATATTTACGATGGTCTTGCCCACGTTAAGTACCTTACATTTCTCACGTTAAGTTTCATGTGCCAATCTTTAGACCATTTGGACTTGTCAGCTAGAATAGATATACCTCATAGATAAATTATTGATGGCCAGGTGAAGGGAAGGTGTAACAGAAAAACGGACAAATTGATTGATTGACGGATGAGTCATGGAATAAAATAGTAATTCAGAAATGGACAGTTACAAAGACTGGCGATAGATAAATGGGTAGACAGCAGAGAGACAGTTAGATAGACTGACAGCAGCAGACGGATAGATAAGTAGATTGGAGGTACTAGTAGACAGGTAAGAAAGTAGAGGAATAAGTAAAGACAAACAGACAGTTGGATAAGTAACCAGAGACATTGATAGATAAATGGATAGATGGATAGACTGCCGATAGATAATTGGATAGTTTGGTAGTTAGGTAAACAAGCACGCAAACCGATACAGCAGATAGACACAGAGATAGATAGACAGGCAAATGGATGAAGTGGGGATATATTGCCAGACAGACAGATAGACAGTGGGGATAGATAAAGGGAGAGAGCTAGGGAGAGGGAGACTCACCCCTCACCCTTATGAAATATGAGTGGTGGGAGAGAGAGGGAGGAGGAGGATTAAAGGGAAGGAGAGAGAGAGAGAGAGAGAGAGAGAGAGAGAGAGAAACACCCTTACCCGCTAACTGGTCTAAAGGCCGAGCGCTTGACCTTGCCATGTGACCTATACTATTGACTGATTGCTCTCTAATTGAAAATACTTCATTCTTGCGTGATCCTTAACCCTTCCACTAAGCTTTGTCCAAATCGGACCAAAAGTTTTAGAACTAACCTTACCCTGTGACCTCCACCCTTGACCCCTCCCTGTACTCATGATCTTCGACATTATTCTCTTTATTGAAGTTCTTTATTCCTTCCCTACCCTGAACCCTTCCGGAGTGTAGACTAAATCGGATGCAGACTAAGTTGACCTTGCCAGGTGACCGTGACCTTTGACCTGTGTTCTCAGAAACAAAAAGGTCGACCTCGTGACTGATCCTCAACACAGTTCAGCTCGGATGAAAACTGTTATTAGTTATTTTGTTCATATGCTTAAAAAAATTCCACCTCCCTCTGTAGCCTTGGCCTTTGACTGCTTAGTGTCAAAATCGAATCCTTTCGCACTTGCCTTACCCTCAGCATTTCCACCAATTTGGTTAAATTGGATAAAAATGAAGTTGACGTTGCTCGGTCAAAATTGGACCCACCACTGTGACCTCGACGAGTGACCTATTGTTGTCAAGAAAAATATTTTAATTCCACGACCATTAAGTCTTCCATTAAGTTAGGTTAAAAACGGATAAAATAAAAGTAACTGTCTGTTACTTTTACACACCTGCGCGCACGCAAGGTGTTGCATTACCCACTCTTGCTTCGCTGGTGTCGCTAGGCGTGGGTGTGATAACAGGAGCGAATGAGAGAGAGAGAGAGAACAGTGGACAGTTGGGTAAAAATAAGCACTAAAAGCACATAAAAATATATACCTACCAAAGAAACGATGAAGAAGGAATATAAAAATCTTATAAATGAAACCACTGAATTGTGCAGAGATCTGTCCCTACAATGTTCAGGGAAGAAACAAAAAAATAGTAATACAGATAATCCTTACAGTGTTCCATTAAATTTATTGTTCTTCTTACCTACGAGGCATTTCTCCTCCTCCTTCTCCTCCTCTTTTAATTTACAGGATTTGCCTTAATACCTCTCCCTTTCTTTCTTTTCTGTCCTCTTTCCCTTCTTTTCCTTGCCTTCCCTTAAATTCTTCCTTTTCCATCTGTACTGTCTTTCCATTCCTTTCCTTTCCCTTCCCTTGCTTCTCTGTTGTATCCATTCCTTTCCTTCCTTTGCATCTCGATCCTATCCTTTCCTTTCCATTCCATTTTGTTTCATTCCATTCTATTCCATTCCTCTCGTCATCTACCCAGTCATTTCCTTTCGTTTCCTTTTTTTTCCCTCCTTTGCTTCCCTTCCCATTCCCTTCCCATCTCTTTCCTTCCCTATACTAACCTTTCCATTGTCTTCCTTCCATTCCGTTCTCTTCTCTTATTGACCTCTCATATTCTTTTCTCATATATTCCTTTTCATGACGTTCCTTTCCATTCCATTCTCTTTCTGTTCCTATCCTGTCCTATTCTATCCCTTCCTCTCCATTCCTATCCTTTAAGATTTTCACCTTGCCTTTCCTTTCCTTCCATTGCCTTCCCTTACTGTCTTATTCTCTTCTCTTTTATTCCCTTCCGTCTCTTTTCTCTCCCTTCCATCCCTCTCCCTTCTTTCCTCTTCTTTCTCCATCCTTCCTTTCCCTTCCCCTTCCTTTCCCCTCCCTTCCCTTCCCTCCTCCTCCTTTCCCTCCCTCCCTCCCTCCCTCCCTCCCTACCCTCTCCCTCCCTCCCTCCCTACCCTCTCCCTCTCTCTCCTCCCCTCCCCATCTGTTTGCTTGCCTCTCCATCTCCTCCTCCTCCTCCTCCGTCTCACATTAAAAAACAATAAAACAACCATCTTCGTCACACACACACACACACACACACACACACACACACACACACACACACACACACACAGTATCCCCCCTCATTCTCCTTTCCTATTTCCTCCTTTCATCTTTTTCCCATTTTCTCTCTTTGTTTCCTCTAATGATTCAGAACTAACTCTCTCTCTCTCTCTCTCTCTCTCTCTCTATCCATCCATCCATCTATCTGACCCCCTTCCTTTTGCATCTTTCTCATTTCCCTCTTCATAATAAGATTCTTCACAACATAAAAACTTTACCAATATCCTTCTGTGTGTGTGTGTGTGTGTGTGTGGCGAAGATGGTTCTTTTATTGTTTCTTAATGTGAGACGGAGGAGGAGGAGGAGCAGGAGGATGGAGAGGCAAGCAGAGAGAGAGAGAGGGGAGACAGATAAGTTGAAGCAAATACGTATATAAATAGCATTCAGGAGAGAGAGAGAAAGAGAGAGAGAGAGAGAAGAGACATGAGTTGAAGGATATATATATATATATATATATATATATATATATATATATATATATATATATAGATATATATATATATTCAGGAGAGAGAGAGAGGTGAAGCAAAGAGCAGTGTATAAATAGCCTGCAGTGTGGAAAGCAGACCGTTTTTTTTTTTTTTTTTGTGGTATTTTTATTTTTATTTTTACGTTTTATATACTGTTTTCTGATTCTGTATCCCTCCTTGCTTTTTTTCCTCTCCTCGTGTTATTATCGTTACACTCGCCCGCGAAAGTGAGAGGGGCTTATGTGTTGGTCCGCTTTGTGTATCATTTCTGTCTGTATATTTGTTTGTTAGTATGATTATGAAAAACAACCGGAGGGACGTGCTTCGAATTTAACATAATGAATGGAGAGTATCAGAGGAAGAGGTAGTTAATATGGGGGGGGGGGTCATGGGTCAGAGGCAGTGTATATTGAAAGTTTTGATCAAATTTTGACCAGTTGGTTGAAGAACTGGAAACTATGCATTAATTCTGAAAACATTCGGTCAGAGGTAAATATCACAGGGCAGGGTCAAAGGGTCGGTCTTTGGGAGGGGTTAAGGTTAGCCCAGGATGAAACTTTATTTTCAAACAGTAGGTGAAGGCCATAGGGTAAGGTCAACTTAAGCACCTTTGATCCGATGGGAATAGGTGAATGGATTAAAAGTTAAATAACGATGAAGTAATTCGGTTTTGAAAGCAATCAGTCACAAGTCAGGGGCATAGGTCATGATTGTATGTTTGGGCTCAAGACCCTACTACACGATCACTGCGCACCAATCGTGTTATGTCACGCTGCACGTCATTTTCGAAGCTTGGTGATGAATCCCCCTATAGACAGTGGATCAGAAGCGGGGAAGGGATTTCAGTTCATCTTCCCTGCACAATTATTTTCCAATAATTTCCTTTACTGCACTCACAACCACAGGTGGTGCTGACGAGGAGCCTACATATGGTGGCTGTGTGCACCCTGGGTGGAGTGAAGCAGCTGCGGCGTCCACCCATTAGTTAAACCTCCTCTTATTTCCTTGCACCTCGCCGTGGGGATGGAGCTTGGTTCAATCCTTGTGAAGCCCTGTCTACTACTAGTGGGTACCCGTTCCCTGAATGGTGTATTGTATGTATTATACTGTACCTCTACTGCGGCCCCATAGAAAAGAAGGTGCTTACCTGAGGTCGACGGGTCTGCTTGGCCAAACAGACCGGAGTTTCGCAACAACAACAACAACAACAATAGCAGCAGTAGGCGCCCACTGATCGTGTAACCGGACCTTTAGACCGATTGAATGGCGCGGGTGGTGAGCTGTTTTTTCCCTTGTTTTCCTTATTGTTTTTTCCTTTAGTTTATTGTCCTCTTCTTTTTCTTTTTCTGAATTCCCTTTATACCCTCGCCTTTGTCTAAGGTTGTATTCTTTCCTTTTCTTTTTTCTGTCATTCACTTTTTTCATATTTTACAATTTCCTTTTATTCTTTTCCATCTTTAATTATGCTCACCTGTGGTTCCTTTGACATTTCGTTCCTCCATTCTTCTCTTGTTTTTCCATTACTTCTCTTGTTTTTCTATTCCATAATTTTTTCCCCTCTTTGCATTCATCATTCCGATTGTTCTCTTTATTTTTGCAGGTTTCCTCTTGTTATTTTTTTCCTTTTCATGCCTTATTTTTCTGTCCTCTCTTCTCGTCAGATTTGCTTTCATACATCCCTTCTTTCCCGTATTCCCATCTTTATTCCTTTCTCCTCTCTCATACATTCTCTTCCCCCACCCTTCTGTCCCTTTCTCCCTTTCTTTGTTATATTCAGTTTCCTTCTTTGTCTACTCCCTTCTCTTCACCACAGTTAAATGCATAATTTTTAATTATTATGGAATTCCTTTCTTTCTGTGTCCTTTGTTATCCTTTTCTTCTTCTCCTGCTCCTCCTCCTCCTCCTCCTCCTCCTTCTTCTTTTCTTTCTTTTTTTTCTTTTTCTTCTTCTTCTTCTTCTTCTTCTTCTTGTTTCGAAATAGATTTTAAGACGCTCCTCTTTATCACTGAGCTTGTTCTTTTTCCCGAGAGAGAGAGAGAGAGAGAGAGAGAGAGAGAGAGAGAGAGAGAGAGAGAGAGAGAGAGAGAGAGAGAGAGCACTTGTATTGGTTATTAAAAAGACGAGATAAAAGATATAAATGTGGAGAAACTAGAGAGATACAGGAAATGAAGCACCCGAATGAAGTAAAGGAGGAGGGAGATAAGAGATAATAAGGAAGGAAGGAGAGAAGAGGGAGGAGGGCAATAGGAGACAGCCATCAGACAGCTGAGTGACAGTCTCTCTCTCTCTCTCTCTTTCTCTCTTTCTATCTCTCCTTTATTTTTCCCGTGAATTATCATCCTTTTGGTTTTATAGCTTCCTAATCTTTTTTTTTTCTTCCTTCTTTTTCTCCTCCTTTCCTTCCTTCCGTTATTCCTTCGTTCGTTCCTTCTTTCCTCCTTCCTTCCTCCCTTTTTTCCGTCCTTCCGTCTGCCCGTCCGTCCTTTATTCCATCCTTCTTTTCCTTTCTTCCTTTTGATGTTATTTAATGTCAGTGATCGTGTTTTTTTTTTTCCCAGTGGAACTTGAACTTGTGATGGTAGTTGGTAGTTAGTCAGTTAGTTAAGACGCTCCTATGGCCCACTCACTGCTAAATAAAATCGTCTTAAATTTGATGGAATACCTGTAAAGAGTTGTTCTGATCATGATTTTTTTTTTTTTTTTTTTTTTTTTTTTGACGCTTGTATACATTTTTACTACCGTCAGTTTGGTGGTAGGTGGGGGCACCCATCTTCCCCTCACTTGATGTTGTTCTGCCTACTTCTCCTCTTATGTCTGTCAATCTCTTTATGTGTCTGTCCTCCTCACCACCTCTTTCTCCCATCCTTCCTGTCACTATTTCTTACTCTCCTTTCCACTTTAGGTGGCTCTGCACTGAGTGACAAGCCAAATGGTTTCTTGTAACTCAGGAAACCATTACCGACGCTTTGTGGTAACCACAGAGTAATAACGGGGTGACGTGGAGTCTTCTGTGGTGCCTCTGTTAGTTGGACGGAGAGACGCAAATGCGGCGTCCTTCCAGGTACTAAACCTCAACAATAATCCCCGCGCCTCGCCACACCTCGCGCCTCGCTGTCGCGAGGGGCTGTCAGCCGCATCAGAACAATGATTCACTGCACGGAACGGCCCTGCAACGGCGGTTTGGTCTGCGGTTGATGGGTCTGCATAATCAGACAGACTGGGGTAGCACAGCAGCAACAGGTACCTTCAAGGGATTTTATTTTGGTAGTGAGACTTTTCGAACTGGTGTGGATAGATACAGCCTTCATTATCCTTTCCACCACAGGGCGGGGGGTCTCGTGATTAAATATAACAGTTGGACGTTGGCCAGAACAAGCTAAAAACAATGTCCTCTGGTGGAAAGGATTGAGCATGTTTTTTATCATATTACAGTACATTCTCTGTATAACATTCTTAGCCCCTTTATAACGATGTCATTTTTGTTAATATCCTTGCTGCTTTGTGTAGTCTGTTATATTCAACGTAGCCCAGACCATTTGTTGTGAAGAGGTTATTGAAATCCTGTCAGAAATCCTAAGTCAGAAATGTCTCTCCGAAAATGAATAAAAAATGGTTGTAAGTAGCAGTAATAAAGTAAGGATGTTGTCGCTCGGAATCGTTAATGACAATAATTTTAAATAGTAAAGTAGTTTCTGAAAATGTTAGATGAACTTCGAATGTGCATAAAATCTGCATTATATGAAGGTAATTTCCCTGAGTGTTTTGCAGTCGGCTGGAACGTTAGTAAATTAACATGTATGCTGTGTTGATGCTTCGAGCCAGATAGCGTCATTTTTATATTTCGTTGTTGTCACCAATGTTCAGTTTAGGAGGACACCGTAGTAGTGAAGGGGTTGATGAAGGCTGTATTATACCTCTCCAAGTAGAAAAATATCGCCTGAACAGAATAACATTGTGTGGTGATAGCAAGAATAAAATACAAGATTTCTCCATACTAAATACAGGACTTGTCCATACTAAATAAAATTCGTCTCCATACTGACTAGAATGTAATAAAAACTCATTTGCATCTTCTTGATTATGAACCCATGTTGTCGTGGATCAGAATATAACATTATCTTTGGCCCAAAATTTTGCTGTAATAATACTTTTCTTAACACCTTCAATCTAATGGCATTTTAGTGTATTCTTGCTGCATCGTGGCTGTTGTAATAAACTTGGGAGAGAGTTTTTATACAGAGTTAAATATAGCTTTCAATAAATCCTTCAACACAAGGGCTCTATCGTAAACTCGCTAAACTCTTTCAAACATCAGCAAGAATAAAATACAGTAGAAAGTACGTCACCGGATTGAAAATAAAAAATAGTATTTATTGGTAAAGATTAGAATAAATGTTAGTTTTCCTAGTAAGATGTATAACAGCAGTCAGAATATTGTGTGATTGTGTAATAAAAGTGAACTGCAGGCTCCACAGCACCAGTAATAATTCTAACTGCTACTATTAAGGATTATATTCAGCAGATTACAGTATGTTTTCATAAATAAATTACAGTATAAAAAATATGACCAAGGGAAATAATGTGAAATAATCTGGTGAATAGTTAGATGTTATGGAAAGAGGTTGCTATTGTATACGTGAAATTTGCCCTCTTCTTTTCTCTTTCTGTAGACTCCGTAGTGGTGAATAGTAAAAATGGTTCAATCTTAATTCCATACATTTACCTATTATATTGGTGTGAATGACGTCGTTTTGGGTATGGTGATGTTTGTAGTCGTGGTGGTGTTAGTAGTGGTAATGGTGATGACAACGTTAGTAGTGGTGGTAATGTTGTTACTCATGGTGGTGGTGGTGGTAACTTTGATGGTGGTGGTAGTAATGGTGATGGTGGTGGTTGTCGTGGTGGTGGTGTTAATGTTGGCAGTAATGTTGTTTGTTGTTATTGTTTTTGTTGGTGGTGGTAATGTTGGTATTGGTGGTATCATGGTTTTTATTGGTGGTGGTAGTAGTGGTGGTGGCGGCGGTTGTGGTGTTGGAAGTGGTGGTGATTGTAATTTTGGTAGTGGTGGTGGTAATTGTGGTATTTGTGGTGGGTGGTGGTATTATTGGTAGTAATAATGTTAGTAGTGGTAATGATG
Source organism: Coenobita brevimanus (assembly GCF_032717465.1). Classification (NCBI taxonomy): domain Eukaryota; kingdom Metazoa; phylum Arthropoda; class Malacostraca; order Decapoda; family Coenobitidae; genus Coenobita; species Coenobita brevimanus. The sequence goes on along the minus strand of NC_137056.1, from coordinate 11,932,053 downwards.
ATGGTGATGTTGGTAATGGTAGTGGTGGTGGTAATGTTGGTAGTGATGGTGAAAATGTTGGTAGTGGTAGTGATGGTGGAAATGTTGGTAATAGTGGTGGTAATGCTGGTAATGTTGTCAGTGGTGATGGTGGTAATGTTGGCAGTGGTGTTGATTGTGCTAATGTTGGCAATGGTGGTGGTGGTATGTTGATAGTGGTGGTGGTGGTGTTGGCAATGGTAATGATAATGTTTGTAGTGGTGGTGCTGGTTGTGGTAATGCTTGTGTTGATAATGTTGGCAGTAATGATGGTGGTAATGGTGGTGGTGGTTGTAATAATGTTGGCAGTGGTGGTGGTGATGGTGGTAATATTGGTAGCCATGATGGTGGGGGTAATGTTGGTAGCAGTGGTGGTGGTAATGTTGGCAGTGGTTGTGGTGGTAGTGACTGACCAAACATAATAATCCCAGGTCTTCCTACATCTGTGTGTTGATAGGAGGAGGGGTAGGGGGAGGAGGGGGAGATGGGAAGAGACGATGGTGGAGGAAGGGAAAGATAGAGATAAGAAGAGGGAAGGAGGAAGAAGAAGAGGAAGAAGAAGAAGAAAGAGGGAAGAGAAGGAGGGAAGAACAGGAGTAATTTTGATGATAAGAACACACAGAAGCTACGAATGAAGAGGAGGAAGAATATGGAGAGAACGGAGAAGAAGAGACGAGGAGGAAAACAAAAGATTCATTAAAAAGGACGAGAAGGAAAAACTTGCATGAAAAGAATATATTTTAGGAAATCATGGAGAGGGAGACGAGGATGAGGGATACGATGACAGAGAATATGCATCAGGCTTAGACAGAAATAGAAAATGGTGAAGGAAGAGGGACATGAGAAGAGTAAGAGGAAGAGAAGCAGGAAGAGGAGATGGAAGGAGGAAAAAGAAGACAGAAAATTGGATAAGATAAGAGAGTGAAACAGACAAAAGTGTGACGAAGAAGAGGTTTAAGGACTCTAAAAGGAGGAGGAGAAAGAGAAGAAAACACACAAGAAGGATGAAAAGATAAATATAAAGAAGAAAATTAAAGAAGACTGAAGATGGCACTGAGAGTATGACAAGAAAGTGGAGGAAAAAATTAAGAAGAGATCGATCGGTGAAGAAAGTGAAAGAAATAATCAGAAGAGGTTGAGTGCTTGATCAGTGGAGCGCCATTCGAAAAGACGCTAGATCGAGCCCGTTCTGGGTTAGGGAGCAATTTAGGAATACACACACACACACACACACACACACACACACACACACACACACACACACACACACACACACACACACACACACACACACACACACACACACACACACACACACACACACACACACACACCAGTACCGCTAAACCGATCTTAACTGAGAAAGCTGTATGCATGGAGTCTGTATGTACTGTGCAGTGGGTATTAGCGCCCAAACTGTGACGTGTGAAGGTACGTGGTGCCATCTGTTGCGCGTAGAAAGACTGCTGGGCCTCGTGAATGGTCTGTCGAGGATACATAGCGAGAGAGAGAGAGAGAACACGTCACTCTTATATACCTGGCACATAGCGACGCGGGTCAAAAATAAGTTGCGAGAAAAAGCAGGCAGGAGGAAGATGGAAATGATGTGGAGGTGATTGTGGGTGAGAGGGAGACGAGTGTGTGCTGATCACTTGTTGAGTCAGCCAGTGGTCAGGCAGTGTCAGCAGCCGGGGAGAGAAGGAAGGAGGGAGGGGGTGATGAAAGGAGGAAAATGAGGGAGGGAGAGAAAGAAGGAGGAAGGGAAGGCAGGAAGGAAGGAGGGAGGGGGTGATGAAAGGAGGAAAATGAGGGAGGGAGAGGAAGAAAGGAAGGAGAACTGCAGGGAGGGAGAGGAGGAGGAAGGGAGGCAGCCAGGGAGAGAAGGAGGGAGGGAGAGAGGCATGTTGAGAAAGAGGGAGGGAGGAGGAGAGGCGTGTAGGAAAGGAAAGAGGAAGGAAGAGAGGAAGAGGCGGGGAGGAAAGGAAGGAAGGAAGGAGGGAGGGAGAGGGGCAGGGAGGAAAGAAAGGAAGGAGGGAGGGAGGGAGAAAGAGGCAGGAATAGAAGGAAGGAGGGAGAGAGGCATGCAGGGCAGGAGGGACGGAAGGAGAGGCAGACTGGGAAGAGCGGAGGAAGATAGGGAGAAACGGAGGAAGAACTGTCAGTAAAGGGGAAAAAACTGTAATGGAAGTAAAGGAAAGAAGTAGAGAGGGAAAGAGGGGACGAGGGGGAGACGTAGGGAGAGAAGGAAGGAGGGAGGAAGACAGGCAAGGGGAGGGGAAGAGGGAAGGAGGGAGAGAGGCAGGGCGTAAGAGAAGGGAGGAGGGAGAGAGGCAGGGAAGGAAGAAAAGAAGGAAGAAGAGAGGTAAACTGAGATTGACGGAGAGATACCAGAAGGGAAAGAAGGGAGATGGGAGGAAATAGGTAAGAATCTATTGAGGAAGAGATACTACAAGGGAAGGAAGGAAGGAAGAGGGAGGGAGATAGAACGAGGGAATGAATAAGAATCCGTGTATTGAGGAAGAGGGAGGGAGGCAAGGAAGGAATAAGTAAGAATCAATTGAGGGAGAGAGACTGCAAAGGAAGGAATGAAGAGAGGAAGGCGATCGATGGAGGGAATGAATAAGAATACGTATATTAAGGGAGAGATGCTACGTGGGAAGGAAGAGGGAGGAAGACAGAAGGAAGGAAGGGGGGAGGATATAAGTCAGAATCTATATATGCCATCGTTATGAAGCTCCAGGGTACGAATAGACGCTGGTACGTGAAAGCAGATACCACCAGAAACCAATTTAAATCCTTCCCACCACGACAATATATATTTCTTGTTCCTGCTAGACGTTGCTATTGATCTTATGTTGATGAAGATGCTGTTTACCACTTCTGGTTTTAAAGTCACCCCTGAACCTAGTAAAGCACCTGAAGGTATAAAGAACAGAATGAAAAATAAAGTTATAGGAGTGAAGTAGGTAACCTTTTTAGTAGGGTGACGTCTTTGTTAGGTTATTTTTTTTATTCATTTTGACCTCTCGTAGTGAAGAAGATAACTGGGTAATATCCATCTTAACCGCGACGTCTCCCCTTGGCTAAGTGAAATTGATATTTTAAACATCCAAAACAATCCCCCCCCCCCTAAAAAATCCAAAAATCATCTCCCCCCCAAAAAAAAAAAAAAAAAACACCCTTCCCCAAAATCCAAAAACTATCCCCCAAATAATCCAAAAATAATCCTCCCCTAAAAAAAAAAAAAAAAAAAAAAAATCCCCGTATTGAATGGATTAAATCATTAAGTATCGTCCGCAGCTCAAGTTTAGAACCCCAGCCTCAGGGTAGACGTAGATCGTCAGGCGAACACGGTAACCATTGTACCACAGAGGAGCCGTTTACAGTGTGTCCTTGGAAGAGTGTGCCAGACATAAGGAGGTTATTCTATGGTTAATATTGAGTAAGATGTGGTGTGTGGAGATGCGGTGGCCTGGTGGTTAGCGTATTCGTCACGCGTGTGCCCCGAGTGTGGTTCGAACCCAAGCTGTGGCGGATATTTAATTTGGTCTCTGATATGTCCTTTCATGTGCTTGCTTTTTTTTTTTTTTTTTCGAATATTGTCTGTTCTACAGTACTTATGATATACACCGTGACATTTGGAAAAAGTTAGTCAATACAGCACTTTTCCTTTTCACGTGCATCTTCCTTACTTCAGACACCCCCTACTCATCGTACTTCACCAGCATGGGGAAGGGTTAATTCTGGCTGTTCATTTCCTCTCAGTAGAAGGTTCGATCCTGCTCATACAGTTGCCTATATACACTAAACATATTCAAATCCTGTATCGCCGCGTGTCTACAATTGCTGGTGACTACGGGTGAATTATGAAGAATACATTATTGTTATTATTATTATTTTATTATTATTATTATTATTATTATTATTTTATTATTATTATTATTATTATTATTATTATTATTTTACCTCTCACTCACCACTCAACCTCCTTACATCCTCGTCCCACTCCTGTCTCCACCACTCATCCCCCCACCCTCCCACTCTCGCCTCAATAATGCCTCTTGTGCATATATTGATTTCAAGCATCATTACTCTCTCTCTCTCTCTCTCTGACTACAAGTGTGTTCCCAGTGCCTAAAATAGTCGCCCAGCATTAGCCAGTATTACAAACAAACAAATAATCAAGTAAACAATATACAAATGCCTCCTGTGAATATCCAGATTGATTCCTTTAACTTAAGAAAAATCGTCCAGCGTAAGTCTGAAGGAAATCGTAGGTTTGCTAATGGTCTGGCAAGGGACTAGGTGGGCAAGATCAGTTTATTTTTGTCACCTCTGGACGATTTAATTCAGCTGACGGGAGAATTACTGTAGTGAAAGGTTTAATGAAGGCTTTATCTAACCCCTCCAGCTCGGAAACCCCCTCCCGAAGCTGAATAAAATCGTCTGGAGGTGGCAAGATTTATTTATTCATTTCCTGTGAAGGGCGTCATCCTACTGAAGAGGTCAGAGGTCGTACCCCGAAGGTCAGGTGTGTTGACTTGCTGGAAATGAGAGAGAGAGAGAGAGAGAGAGAGAGAGCTACGCCTTGCATTACCCACACCAGGCTTCCAGGAAACCACTTACTGGAACGATAGGCTGGCGAGATATGTATGATAAAGAATAGCAAATTGGAGAAAGAGTAGGGAACATGACTGGAACTTTATGTCTTTATTAGTGTTAGTTTTATTGTGTGTGTATTTTTTTACCATTATAGCACTGTTATTAACGTTATAGTAGTTGTTATTGGTGTTATTATTATTATTATTATTATTATTGTTATTGCTTTTTTGATGTGCTCATGTTAGTGAGTGTTGGGTAGGTTTCTCTCTCTCTCTCTCTCTCTCTCTCTCTGCTCACCCATACAGCTCCGACTCTTACCTCCGATGTTCCTCACCTTTTCTCCCAATCTCTGCCAGTTTGTCTCCTGTACTGTCTTTTTCATTTCTCTCCATTTCTCCCTCAGTACTTCTCCGTCTACTTTCCTCCCTCTCTCCCTCCCTTCGGTCTCCCTCTACATCTCCATCCATTCTTACTCCTTACCTTCTGTTTTCCTTCACCCTTTCCCTCCATCTTGCCCAATATCCCTCCCTCTCCCTCCCTCCCCCACCTTGACCCCGATATATTCCCCCTGTGGAACAATACCCCTTAAGCCCTGTCCTTGTACCGGGGTTTATCTGGCAATTTGCTCCTTCATGATACTGTACACCCTTCCTTCCTTCCTTCCGTCCTTCCCTCTTTCCTTCCTTCCTTCCATCCGTCCTTCCCTCTTTCCCTCCTTCCTTCTGTTTTCTCCCTCATTCCTTCTTTCCTTCGTATTTTCTCAGCATCCCTCTTCTCATCCGTTTCTCCCTTCCTCCCTTTGTTCTCTCCCTTCCTATTTCATTCTTGTTTGTCTTCGCATCTCATTCAGCTTCCCTTTTCTTTCCCCCTCTTTCCTTCCTTCCTTCCTTCCGTCTATAATTCATTCACACTTAGCCTCTTCCTTCATCCTTTTAATGTCCCATCTTCCGCCCGTCTCTCCTTCCTTCCTCTCTTCCTTCTTCTCCCTCTTAATTCTACTCGTCTTTCTACTCTCCTTCCTTCCTTCCTTCCTTCTCCCTCGTAATTCTACCCGTCCCTCTACTCTCCTTCCCTCCTTCCTTCTTTCTTTCCTTCTTTCCTTTGGTCTTTTTGCATTTCTCCCTCTCCTTCCTTTTCACCTCCCCCATTTCACCCTTCCGTCATGCCCGTGCCTTCTTCCTTCCTTCTCGTCTTCCCCTTTTCCATCTTCCTCATCATCCTTTAATTTCATCATTTAATTGTGTTTGGTTTCAGCCCTGCCTATTGTTTTATTTATTTATTTTTTTTGTCTTTCGTTCCTTTCCCTATTCATTGGTCATATTTATTTATATTTTATTTGTACTTTTTTTGGTTCCTCTTGGCTTCAGTGTTGATATTTCTTTTTTTGTGTCTTCCTTTTTTTACAGGCAGACAGATAAAGCGACAGACACAGTGTTAGATAGATGGATAGATAGATAAGGAAGATGTAAAGTATGCTCAAGAGAATAGACCCATAGAGAGAGAGAGAGAGAGAGAGAGAGAGAGCGTAATTAATTAATCACCTTGCCCCAACTTTTTTACCTGTCCGACTGACTGACCTGCTAACTGACTTAATCAACTCATTCAACCACTTCAGACCCATTACCTCTTTTTATTTATTCATGCTGCCTAGAGACGATTTTTCCAATTTTGGGGAGACGTAGTGAAGTGGTTAATGAAGGCTGTATCTAACCCCTCCAGTTCGAGAAATCTGTCAGCTGAATAAAATCGTCTGGAGATAGAATAAAGTTTGTCATCGTAGTGAAGAGCCTACTGACTGATACGAATATACTTAGTGAGTGACTGGCTGACTGACTTATGAACTGTTGACTGAATCCATTTTTGTTTATAACTGAAAAATATGCAAAAAAATAATGGCGTTAGGAGAGAGAGTATAGAAAAAAATAACAAAACGAGCTAAAATTAGAAGCGGAGAGAGAGAGAGAGAGAGAGAGAGAGAGAGAGAGAGAGAGAGAAAATTAAGCCCTCTACCTCAGTTGACCACTCCACATTTCCTCCACACACACACACACACACACACACACACACACACACACACACACACACACACACACACACACACACACACACACACACACACACACACACACACACTCACTCACTTTATAGAACACTTTTCAATTAACCCTTTCAGTATGAGGACTTCTTGTGTATTATTTTGACTAACCGCAGACGATTTTATTCAGCGTCCAAGAGAGCCTATAAGTGTTGATGGTGTTATTGGCGTAGGAATGACTAAAACTTTATTTTATGCATTTATTTTTGTTATAAGGGGTTGGTGGAGGCTATGACTATTCCCTACAGTAAAAAAAATCGTCTTAAGCGGAATAAAATCGTCTGGAGATAGGAAGAGAGAAAAACTAGGCCCTGGGAATGAAGAGGTACACTACAATTAACCCCTTCAGCTGGATAACCTGTTTGCATTTACTTGTACAATGTGAATAAAATCGTCTAGAGATGGAAAAAATCGTCTTGCTTCCTGACGATTTCATTCAACCTAGCAGAGTACCATGAAGGGGTTAATAAAGGCTGTATCTAATCCCTCCAGGCCCTAAAGTCTCCCCCAGGCTGAAGAAAATCGTCTGGAGGTGGAGAGAACACGGAGAAAAAGACCGAGTTGAATGGGTTGTGGTGAGATTTTTATTCTTTTACGCTTCCTTAGTAGAGAGATCCGGCCGTGGTGTGAGCTGGATTAAGACTCACCACCTTGTTTGTTTGTTTATCCTGCCAGTTTGTTGTTGTTTAGGTCTACTTACTTGTACTTGACATTTGACTAACCTCTTCCCTGCCTACTTACACACATACCTGCATTTTGTCTTGTTTTGTTTCTTCCGTATCTACCCACCCAGCTACCTACTTACCAACATGCCTGCCTACCTACCCACCTACCTCCCTAACTGCGTACATACATACTTACATGTCTTATCTTCTACCTACTTACCCACTTCCCAGCCTGCTTTATTGCCCACTTGGACCTACTTACCTATCTACTTACCGGATGTACTTACCTTGGCTTACCTTGTTTCCTGCTGGTTGCGTGCGTTACCCAGTTTCTCTCTCTCTCTCTCTCTCTCTCTCTCTCTCTGCTCCTCCCCCACTCCTCCTCCTCCTCCTCCGTTTCCTGTCCAATTCCCTGCCTCTCTCCTAATCGGCCCACCTTCCTGCCTACCTCTTATCTGCCTAACCCCCCTCCCCCCGGGACATTGCTGCCTACCTTTCTGTCTCTTCCTTGAATCCTGTCTGTCCCCTACCTACCTACCTTCCTGTCTATCTACTACCCATCTTCCTGCCTACCTACCTACGTACCAACCTACCTACCTACCTGACTGCCTACCCACCTACTTTATTTCTTTTCTTTCTTTCGTAATTACCTTCCTGCCTGCCTGTCTACCTGCCCAAGGACTTCCTTAACCTGTCAGTCTACTTACCCACCCACCTACTTGTTATCCATCCATCCATCCATCCATCCTACTTACCCTGTTATCTACCCATCCATCCATCCATCCAACCATCCATCCATCCATCCATCCATCCATCCAACCATCCATCCATCCATCCATCCATCCATTTACGGACCGACCTACACACCCACCCATCCATCCACCCACCCACCCACCCACCCACCTGTACACCCACTCAGCCCAGGCCCTGATCTGTTAATCCTCATGCCGCGGGTTCGATCCAACTGTAATAAGGGAATATGTAAGTGCGATCTCTGGTCTTAGTAACTTGTATTCAAAGTGGATTGGGAGATTACGCAACACTTTCTCCTCAGCGAGTTATTCTGCACATTGCCTCTTGGTATCTTCTTGTATTTTATTGATGCAAACTATGATGATGTAAAAATGGAATAAATAGCATGGAAGGGAATGTTGAGGTGTGACGTGAAACATAAATCGCTGAGGAAGAAGTTTTGCGAAGCCTTGTGTGTCACCGATATAGGGTATTCATTGTTCCTCAGAATGCGGTGACGTGTTTCTCTCTCTCTCTCTCTCTCTCTCTCTCTCTGGAGGGGTTAGATATAGGTTTAAATCTTTGCTGCCAGAGATCGTTCCCGAGCTGAATAAAATCGTCTGGAGGCAGATTAAAATACATCATTGTGAAGAAATTATAGCCTTCTTTTTGGGATTGGAGGGATTTTTTTTTTTTTAATTCTTCAGCGTAGGAAAGGCCCCGAGCTGAAGGGGTTAAGAAGGCTATATCTGACTCCTCTAATCCAAAAACCTTCTCCTGAGATCAAGAAAACCGTCTGAAAGTTTAAGAAAGCCTCCTGAAACGTCAAGAAAATCGTCTAAACCTATAAAAAACCGTCTGAAATTTAAAGAAAACCGTCTGAAACAAAGAAAACCGTTTTAAATGTTAAGAACGTCTGAAAAGTTAAAAATCGTCTGAAATGTAAAGAAAACCGTCTGAAACTAAGAAAACCGCCTGAAACTAAGAAAACCTCCTGAAACGAAGAAAACCCTCTGAGACTAAGCAAAATGTCTGAAATTTAAGAAAATCGTCTGAAACTAAGAAAACCGTTTGAAGCTTTAAGAAATTCATCTGAACTTTACGAAAACCGTCTGAAACTAAGAAATCCGACGAACTTTTAGAAAACCGTCTGAAACTAAGAAAACCGTCTGAAACTTCAAGAAAACCGTCTGAAACGAGTGGATAACCCCTTTCGTACGTTAACATCTTTTTATATCCTACTCCTGCTATCACCAGACGATTTTATTCAGCTTAGGGGAGACTTTTCGAACCGTAGGGGGGGGGCTCAATGGAGGCTTAATAAACCCCTTCACCGCCAGGGTTGAACAGTCGCTGAATAAAATCGTCTGGTGATGTATTCTTGCTGCCTCCAGACTATTTTATTCCACGCTGGAGAAAACAAGCACACTGGAGGGGTTAATGAAGGCTGTGTCTAATCCCTTCAGTTGAAAAAATCTCCCTCAGGGTTAAGAAAATCGTCCTTATGTACCAAGAAGTGTGTGTGTGTGTGTGTGTGTGTGTGTGTGTGTGTGTGTGAGAGAGAGAGAGAGAGAGAGAGAGAGAGAGACCCGCCGTCCGGCTGATCAAATATTGTCACCTTCCTATCCACCTTCCATCCCATCCATCAGTATGTCCACCCACATAACTAGCCTACCTTCTAGTTACCTCTCTACCAGTCATCCTTCCTCCTTTCCTACCTACCTACCTACCAACCTACCTACCTACCTACATATCCAGGGATCCTATTTGCACACTGTCTCACCCAGTAACCTGTCTAACCACGTGCATGCCTTTCTGTTTGTCTGCCTGCCTTCCTTCCTTCCCCTCCCTTCCTTCCTTTCTTCCTTCTGTCCTTGCATCCGTCTTTCCTTCCATCCTTCCATTCTTCCGTCCGTCCGTCCTTCCTTCCTTCCTAAGCCACCCACGCCTGCCTACCCATCTGCCTGCCTGCATTAATTCCCACACAGCCGCTTCACTGGTTGTGAATACCCTAGAAGAGGCGAGGAGAGGAGAGGAGGAAGAGAAGTGGAAGAGGATATGGAGAAGAAGGGATAGGGGGTGCAGGAGAGGAGAGAAGAGAAAAGAGAACAGGAGAGGAGAGGCAGCAGGGAGAGGAGGAGGAGAGGTGGAGAGGTTATAGGTCAGGAGAGATCAGGTAGAGGTGGGAAGGATATGAAGAGGAGAGGCAGTGGTGAAGATGGGGAAAGGGGAGAGTAGAGATAATATGGAGAAAGAAGGGAGGACGAGACAAGAATATGAGGAAAGGAGGGTTTGGGGAAGAAAGGAGAGAAGGAAAAGATGAGGAAGGACGAGGAGAGGAGAGTTATGGAAGTGGAGGAGTGGAGAGAAGGTGAAGAAGAAGGAGAGATGATGAGAGTAGGGAAGACAACAAGAGGTATCGGTAACGTTAGAGAAATTGAAAGAAGAAAATGGGAGGACGAGAGACAGAGAAATACGGAAAAAGATATTAGAGAGGAGGAGGAGGAGGAGGAAAGGGGAAGGGAACGTGAGGAAAGGAGACATGAGAGGAAAGGAGTAATTGGAGACAAAGCAGAGAGGAAAAGACGAGGCGGGGAGAAGTTGTAGTGAGGAGAGGACATAGGAATGAGTAGAAATAAAAGAAAAAGAGAGGAATAAGACGGGAAAAGCTGGACAAAGAGGATAAGAGAGTAGGACATGATGAATCTAAAGAAGGGGAAAAAAAAAAAAAGGAAATAGAATGAACAAGAAAGAAGTGGAAGGGAGATAGAGGAAGAGAGGAAGATAAGGGAGAGCAATGAAGGGTGAATTGGATGGGATGAAGGAGAATTCCTAATGGGAGTAAATGAAGGAGAGAGAGAGAGCAGGTTGAACGATTGTTACTGTAATATTTCTCCTTTAATATGTTGCTACTTTCTCTCTCTCTCTCTCTCTCTCTCTCTCTCTCTCACACACACACACACACACACACACACACACACACACACACACACACACACACACACACACACACACACACACACACACACACACACACACACACACACACACACACACACACATTTTCTCATTCCCTTTGTCTCGGCTATCCTCCACTCTCATTCCTTTCCTCCTCCTTTCCCGTTTTGTTTTTGTACTGTGGTCTGTCCTCCTCCTCCTCCTCCTCCTCCTCCGTGTGATAAGACGTGTGTGGACTTGTCTAGAGTTGTCACGACGTGTAACGGTGCGTGTTATTGTCTCAGGGCTCATTATCGGACTTCTTCCTACCTTCCTTCCTTCCCTCCTTCATTCCTTCATTCATTTATTTCTTCTTTCCTTCCCTTCTTCCTTCCTTCCATCCTTCCTTTGCTTTTCTCCTTCTTTTCATTTATATATTGTTATTGTCTCAAGGCTCATTATCAGACTTTCATACTTCCTTCCATCCTTCCCTCCCTTCTTCCATCCTTCCTTCCCTTCTTCCATCCTTCCCTCCCTTCTTCCATCCTTCCCTCCCTTCTTCCTTCCTTCCATCCTTCCCTCCCTTCTTCCATCCTTCCCTCCCTTCTTGTTTCCTTCCCTCTTTTCCTTTCTTTCATCTGGGTTTATCTTCATACATCTTCCCTCCTTTCTTGTGTCCTTCGCTAGGGTAATCTTGGTTCTTCCCTCCTTCCCCTCCTTCATAATCCCTTTCTGGGGTTGCTTTTATCTTTCCTTCTCTTCCTTCCTTCCTTTCCTTCCTTCTCTGGGATTTGTTTCCATTCTTCCCTCCCTTCCAGCCTTCCTTCTCTCCTATCCTTACTTCCCTCCTTGGTTGTCCCCGTCCTTTCCTTCCTTCCTTTCCTTCCTTCTTTCCTTCTTTGGAGTTGTATCAGTTCTTCCCTCCCTCCCTCCCATCCTGTTTACTGTGCTTGTCATTATATCGGCCCTTCTCTCTCTGGGGTTGTTTCCTTCATACTTTCCTCCCTCCCTTCCTTCGTTCTCTCTTCCTTCATCCTTTTCCGTCAGTTTGTCTTTCTTCATCTTTTCTTTCTTTTCTGTCTTCCCTCCCTCCTTCTTTCCTCCCATATTTCCAACTCCTCGGGGTTACCTCCATCCCTTCCTTGCTATCCTTCCTATCCATGTTTCCTCTCCTTCCTCATTTCTCTCAGGGAAAAACAGTCCTCCCATTCCTCCTCTCCGTTCTCCCTCCCTCCTCCCATCCATCTGTTCACCTACCCATCCATCCATCCATCCACCTATCTACCCATCCGTCCATCCACCTAACAATTCATCCGTCCATCCACCTAACCATCCATCCATCCATCCATCCATCCATCCATCCACCTTTCGTTCTGACCGACTCGTCCTCTATCCCATCCACTCATCCATTAATTCATCCATCTATTCATCCATCATTCCGTCCTCTCTCTCTCTCTCTCTCTCTCTCTCTCTCTCTCTCTCTCTGGGAATACTCTTGTCTCCTTCATCCTTTATGGTACTTCTCTGCGGTTTCTTCCATCTCTCCTTCTCTGTCCTTTCCTTCTTCCTCAAATTCCGGTTTACCTCCGTCACTCCTTCCTCCCTCCCTTTCCACATCACCTCCTTCTCTCCCGTTCTCCCCTCTCTCCAAGGTTTCTTCCATCCGTTGTTGAAGCACACTTTGTTAATATTGATGTTAAAGAGACAAAGATAACAAACGAAAGAATATTAACAGACCAAATAAATTACGAAGATGCGCCACCAAATTTCCAGAGAATTCGGCCCCGTGATGTAAACAAATGGTGACGTCACGGGTGGGCGGGAAACTGGTGGGAAAGTTGTGACGAGGCGATAATGCGGCGGCGAAGTTTTGGCGCGCGCTTGAAAACGGCGCGAGATAGATTGGGTGGGAGCGATGATGTGCCGAGAAAAGATTGGCGTGAAAATAAATTAAAATAAATAAATAAGAAACTTTGGCGGGAAGAATTGTAGAGGAGGGAACGGCGTTTAACCCTTTTACTGTCTTTTTCATGCAACTTTATCCAGGTGGGTTGGCGTCTGATAGAAAAGGTGGTTAAAACAGAATCCATTAAACTGAGTGATATAGTTGTGGTGACTATAGAAAGAACGGAGGGGAAAGATGAGAATAAGACAGAGTGATGAAAATGGAAGGCTGTCAGCGTAGAAATTAAAACTTTATCGTAGACGCCATCGAAGACCTTGGAGATGTCTTGAAGAGGATAAGAAGCTAAGAAGATTGTTAGATCAACAGTGGAGGGTCTCTGACAGAACCCATATTGACTGTCAGAGAGGATAGGAAAGGAAGAGTGGTTCATGAAGCTTCAGTATTAAGGACAGAAAAGATAGATATATAAGAGATGAAAGCAGGTGGATGGTTGAGGGTTGGGAATGTTTACTCCTCTTTGGGACAGGCTGAGGGCAAAAGCAAAAAGGAAAAATACCAGTTGATAGAATGATGGTTTTGTTGTGTGTGTGTGTGTGTGTGTGTGTGTGTGTGTGTGTGTGTGTGTGTGTGTGTGTGTGTGTGTGCTTTTTTCGAGAGAAAGGAGGCATATATCTGTTTAACCCTTAGACCTCTAGACAAATACAAATGTTGAGTAAAATCGTGTGGTTTACCCAGAGTTGAAGAGATGTGTCGTCTTTAGAGGTTTAAAAGTTAAGGAAATTGTTAAGTATCTTTATTTATTTATTCATTCATTTATTTATTTATTTTTTTAAGCGTGGTATTGAGGTGAACAGATTTTGGAAGATTTAAAAATGTTGGTGAGAGAATTATGAAGTTTTTAAAGGTAGAAGGTATATGCCAGGAAATGTAAATACGAGAATATTAGGTGAGATATTTTAGTGTGGAGTGCGTACAAAGTTGGAATAATTTTGACGGGGTTCATAAAGTTGGGGGTGTTTGATGGAATTTATATCGCGTGGGAGAAAGTTTGACGGGAATATTTTAAGTTGGAATGGTGTCGACGGGAATTATAAGCCTGAGAAACTCGGTGAAATGTACGAATATAAATCTAGAAAATGTCGGTACTTATAAATTAACTTGTTTATTTAAGTGGCGTAAAGAAGGTATAAAGAAATGCTGTAAGTGAATTGACCCACACTTTATCGCTTGTGAGCTAGCATTTTGATTATATTTATGCATAGAACTCTGGACACCCTAACTAGGAAGCCTGTTTCCGAGGTAGAGTAATCCACCTACGACACACCAACGGATCATTTCCGTACCTCCTTGCAGCCCACGCACGTAAGCCGTCGCTTGTGCAGTAATCCCCTCCATATTTGTTGCCCTACGCTGAAGATATCACATTCGGAACTGGTGTTACGGTGCAGTGTTAATGGGGATGTGTTTATGAGGTGCCAGCGAGAACGTATGGAAGAGCTGTGACTTAATATGGCGAATTTACTATATCTCATATAATAAGACAGGGATATCACATTCCGATCTGATGCTACAGGAAGTGATTCTTTGACGAAATTTGTGGTCATATGACAAAGGTTTGAATAAGGCAATATCTGATTCAAATCCACAAATTGTTCCCTGCGACAGCCGAAATCTAACCCACAGCCACATATTGGTCGGCCCACCACTCTCTGCACTCTACCACCACCTCCCCAGAAAAATATAGAAATCCCGGTGAAAAAAAAGGCTGATTAGTTTTTCTTTACTGCGTTACGCCTTTGTCGGGCCATTAGGAGTGTAGGGACCCGGGGTTAGGCTGCTCAGTCCAGACATGTATAGTAAAAAGTCACCAGTCATTATGTGAACACCAGAACCAAATCCCAACCATCCCTTGGATTTAAAACGCTTCATGATTCCAGTAAAAAAAAAAAAAAAGTCAAAAGAAGTTTAGCCTCTTCACCACGATGATGTACTTTTAATTCTTGCTACTGCCGGTATGTTTTAGTAAATCTTAGGAAGGACTGCTAGTAGTGAAGCGCTTAATGGAGGCTATATCTAATCCTTCCATTTCGGAAAGTTTGTCTTATAAGGTGAAGAAAATAGAGATACTGAGATTAGAGTGCATAACAGGAACTTTATTGCACTGAAGGATCAAGGTCTGTTTTGACAAGAGACTGACGTTGAAGGTGAAAATGAGGCAGGTCAACAGTAAGGGAGAGAGGAGTGTGAAAGTGAATATTAGTAAGATAGAGAAGTTTAATTGTTGATGGGGTTTGTGTGTGTGGGTGTGTGTGTGTGTGTGTGTGTGTGTGTGTGTGTGTGTGTGTGTGTTTAATAGTTGTAGAAAAACGTTTAATTATTGATGACATTTAATTGTAGACCTAAAAATAGTACAGTATCTTAAGGTTGTGAATAAAATGGATGAATAATCTGGTTTTCTTTCTTTTCAGGTAAGTTGGTGACGTCATCAGTGGGAGGGGTAACAATTCTTTCCCCCTTTCTCTGGATAGATAGATAGATAGATAGATAGATATCCGCTTATCTATCCGTATCTATCTCTTTATCAAATCGTTTATCTATCTTAGAAGACCAAGAAAGTTAATGGAAACTATTAGTCATTAAGGTAAGGTATAAAATTGCTTAGTAATTATATTTTAGGTTAATACTTGTGCTCAAAGGTACTTCAATGGCTGTGGCGGAGGGAGCGATGTCAGGCAGATCGGTGGCTTGTTGGGTAGGTCACTTGACACATATTCGGGGGACACTGTGGGTTGGGTTCGAGCCCCAGTTCGGTGGCAAAATAACGCCTATCCACGAAAACCAACCAACTTACACTATACCACTGTCTCCTGTGGCGAATATCTCTTGCATTGTCTGTTTCCCTCTGTCACTCCTACCCTCCTCCTGACCAACTCTGTGCCACTGTCTACTACTTCTGTCTTCTTTTTTACCGTCTATGTCATGTATCTGTTCCACATTCCTCCCGACCCACACCATACCACTGTCTGTTATTACAGTCTTCCCTTTCACCGTCTGTTCCTTGCTTCCACCCAGACCTCCTCCTAATCCACCCTTAACTTTACCTTTTTTCTTCTGTTAGTGGTGTATTATTCTTTCTAGCTCCAGACGATTTTATTCAGCGTACGAAAAACTTATTGATAAATTAGACAGAGCCTTGACGGAACCCCTTCAGTACGAGGGTGGGGGGGGCGGTCTCTCCTAAGCAAAATATTAAAGACATTGTTGTATCGACGTTGTTAAAGTTTATGTTCGGTTGTAATTATGTCCGTGAGCTATTAGTATGCAGGCTGTGTGTGTGTGTGTGTGTGTGTGTGTGTGTGTGTGTGTGTGTGTGTGTGTGTGTGTGTAGGGGTGGGTGGGTGTGCAGATGTATTTTAAAGTTGTGTGTGTGTGTGTGTGTGTGTGTGTGTGTGTGTGTGTGTGTGTAGGGGTGGGTGGGTGTGCAGATGTATTTTAAAGTTGTGTGTGTGAGTAGTACACAACATGTACGTTTATTAGCGCACATAATGACTGACAGGCTCATTAGTGCCAAGTTATTGAAAATGCTTGGTTGCGAGTGTTTAATTATAACTGAGAGAGAGAGAGAGAGAGAGAGAGAGAGAGAATATCGGGGAAGTACGCAGAAAGAAGAGAGAAGGAATACTCTTAAGGATAAAAGTAAGATAATATTAGGACAGTGTTAATCCATTTGTGTCCAGTGTCGGAACTGGGCATTTCCAACAGTTAATAAAGGGGGGGAATCTCGGGGTAGGGACCTATGAGCTTCGCGACTACGAGCCGATAGGCGGAGGGCGGCACGCTTAGTACCCATACAGCCCAGTCCCTCCCACAGGAGCCCTGGAAGCGACTGGATTAAAGATTGATGGAACGAAAGAAAAAATATATAATTGTAATAAAAGAGGAGGAGGAGGAGGAGGAGGAGGAAAAAAAGGAAGAGGTACGTGAAAGATGGAAAAGAAGGGAGAAGAGAAAATGGATGTCCAGGTAGAGGGAAAGGAAGATAATTAGAGAGAGAGAGAGAAAGAGGTGGTACGGGCATAAAAGTGAATGGAGAGTGAGAATTTGGCTGGGAATGTGTGTGAGAGTGAGGTGGCGGGGAGGAGGAGCAGAGGGAGACCAAGAACAAGGAGAAAGATGTGAGCATATGTGAGGGAGGGTAGTGTGTAGGGCCTGGAGATCTTTACTGGGATAGGTAAGAAAATAAGGGAGGAAATAAAATTAGGTTATAATAAATTAGAAATAAAGGGAAATACAGTAAAATAAGGTTAAACTAAAATGAAATAAAGGATAATAAATGAATAAAGAAAAATAAGGTAAAATATGTATGAAAATAAAGGATATTATAAGAAAACTAAAGCAAGGTTAAAAAATAAAGATAATAATATAGGGAGAAAATAAAAAGGGGTTAAAACAAGCAGAAATAAAGGTGAAAGAAGTGAAGAAAAATAAGGTTAAAATAAGCATAGAAATTAGGGCAAATTGAAAGATGAAAAGAGGAAATAATGATTAAAAAAAAGAAGAGTGACGAATACGAACGGGAAAATGCAGTAAGAAGGGACACAAAAGTAAAATGTTAAATAAGAGAAAAAATGAAAGAAACCTCGAGGGGTGATGAACGTAGAACGAAAAAAAAAAGGGGGGGAACATTGAGTAAATATAAAAATAAAAGAATGGAAATAGGGAGAAAATAACAGGAAAAGAAAAAAAAATGCTCGAAAAGAGAAAAATACAGACAGGAGAAAGAGAACCAAGGAATAACGAAAGAAAAATATAGAAAATAGAATGAACGATAGGCGTGGCAAGGATCGGTGAGCAACCATAATTTTCACTCGCTTTTCTGGGGGAAGGGGGGAAGGAAAACATGACTGCCTGTGTGCGCGCCAAAGCTGTGATTTATATTGTTAGGGGTTCTTACTTCATATGAGAGAGAGAGAGAGAGAGAGCGCACCTAGAAAGAGAATATATTGTTTACCAGTTGACTCACACCAGGCATCTCGTGTCAGAAGCTGTGCCAGTTGTATGACTAGAGCATAAGAATAACACAGATAACAAAGGAGAGAGAGAGAGAGAGAAGGAAGAGGATGAAGTGAGATCTACAGTGTATTTATGTTGCTGTTCATGCATTATATTTTAGTTATTGGAACTGTGCGTCCTGGGATATTATGAAAAAGCAAGCTCATAAACTCACAGATATTCTTTCAGTAGTTGTATATAATCCTTTCTCTCTCTCTCTCTCTCTCTCTCTCTCTCTCTCTCTCTCTCTCATTGTTTACTCTGCCGTTTACCCTTTCATTGATTTAGAGTCAGTTTAGCAAGACTGTATATTAATTGCTCTATACCACACATTCCTATCACCTTCATGGATACATAAATTTCCATGATTCAGAGTTTATCTGTGTCCGTCCACCTCCGTCTTCATCTCTTCCTCTTACTTAGATTTTGATCAGCGTATCCTCTTCAATATCTCGCCGTTTGCACATAAAAACTTGTTGATTTTCCAGTGTCCTCTTCTCCGTACAAGAAACTTTCCCAGATCCCCACTGCCCTTAGCTGTGCCACCCCCATCAGCCTCTTCATGAACATACTGAACAGCCTTGAAGGTATTTGAGTTCCCTGACGCAGCCCCATGTGATATCTCAAAGCATTCACCCTTCATTCCCACACCTCCCCATCTCCCTTCCCAGTAACACACATACCCTACGTAGTTCATACAAAACCTAAACTACACCAAACGTTTGCGCTCTGCCACATACAGCGGTATTCAGTAGCCCTTTTCGGAAAGCCCCTTTGTCGTACGCCATCCTCACTTTCATAGAAGCCACTGACAAATTCCTTCCTGATGGTAGGTGGTGGCGACCACCATCCACTCACTTGATATAGGGCTGCCTACTTCTTCCGTCATCTTTATCATTCTTTTTCTGTGTCTGCCCTCCCCACTTCCTGTTTCTCCCATCCATCCAGTTGTGTTTTAATATTCTTCTTTGAACTTTCGGTAGTCTACGCACAGTGACGAGCCTAATGGTTTCCTGCTGCCCGAAAAACCGTTTAAACACTGAGTGACAACCATAAAAACCAAAAACGAGGTGATGTGGAACCTACTGTGGTGCCCCTGTTAACTGGATGGGGAGACGCAAATGTGGCATCCATCAGGGAACAAAACCTCCATACTCGTCCCCGCGCCTCGCTGTGACGTGGAGCTGCGTACCGGAAGGGGACATCGGTTCACTGAATAGGGCGGCCAGGCAAGGGCATTCACTTGCCTGCGGTTGATGGGTCTATTCGATCACGGATCAGGGTTACTGAACATGAACAACAGATTCCTTCCTTTATATGATTGTTCAGACATGCTTCTCAAAGGAGATGCCTCACACACACACACACACACACACACACACACACACACACACACACACACACACACACACACACACACACACACACGGCTATACCTTACCTGGATTGCTTAGTAGACTTAACCACTAAAATATGAGCCCGCTGTTCCTCCCCATCTCGCCTAAATACAGAGAGAGAGAGAGAGAGAATTTTGCTTTGGTGATTCTTGAAGGCTTTCCTCTCTCTCTCTCTCTCTCTCTCTCTCTCTCTCTCTCTCTCTCTCTCAAATACCTGCTCCCAAATCACCTAGTCATCTATAAAGCATTGTTATCGCTCGGCCAATCACCTACGCGAATGTCTGTCTTGTCAAATAGCGGGGCAATGGCTGCCGTTTACGTCATTATCCCGAGTGTGACGTCATCGTTTAATGGGCCAATCAGGGGGCAGAGCTGGGTCGTAATTTGGCCGGGGTGTAATTTTGGCGAGTGAGGTGCATTGTGAGGCTGTGGAGTAATTGTGTGTGTGTGTGTGTGAGAGAGAGAGAGAGAGAGAGATGATAAATGATGATGATGGTGATGATGATGATAACCTCTGATCATTAGCCAGAGTATGACGGTGATTGAACGAGTGAACGACATTGGAAAAAATGGATGTTTAAATTACTGTTGCATACGATGATGATGATGATGATGATGACGATGATAATTATACTGGTAGCGATTACGTAAGAAATAGTTATAGAGGGGTAATGATTAAGATGATGATGGTTATGGTAGGGGGAAGTAAAGAAAATATAGTTAGATAGATGAAGATAAATGACTTGATAATAAGAAGTAAGGGTTGATAAGGAGGGGAGGAAAGGGATGAAGAGAGAGAGAAGCTGATAAGGATAAGGAAACTGAGGAAAGGTGGAGGTGAGGCTGATGGATTTGCCCTGATAACGATAAAGGGAGCGGGAAGAAAATGACCCAAGTAATGAGAGAAGAGAGTAAAGAAGATAGGGAAGATGAAGGAACGTGAAATGAAGAGAGTTTCAAGAGAAGGAAGAAAACATAAATTATTTTAAAGAAGAAATATAAAAGAATTGGTAAAACGGACAGGAGACAGAGAAATGAAAAATACTGAGAGTGATGATAGTGAGGGTAAGCAAAGATGAAGGTGATGGGATGTAAATATGAAAATGATGAAAATATGATAGAAAAGAAGAAAAAAAAGATAATAACCAGTAGACAGTATATAGATAGATCAAGTATGGAAAGATAGGAAATAGATTTTAAGTAAAGACAGTGAAACAATGTTGATGGAAAGGTTAAGGAGATCATGCGTAAGGCAAATGAAGATAAAGAAGAAAAAAGTATGGGATTGTGTAGAACTTAAAGTGAACTAAGTAAGAGAGAGAGAGAGAGAGAGACGCGAGGGTGACAGGATGGCCGTATAAAAAAAAATCTAGTAAAGTATAAATAACCAAAAAAAAAAAAAAGAGAGAGAGAGAGAGAGAGAGAGAGAGAGAGAGAGAGAGAGAGAGAGAGAGAGAGAGAAAGAGGACGAATAAAAAAAAAAAATGCGGGAGAGAATGCGGGTGAGGAAAAGAAAATGATGAAGGTAATGAGTGTGAAATGAGTGTGAGGAAAGGTGAAGGTCGGGTATGAAAACAGAGAGGAAGAAATAAGGCTGGGAAAAAAAATAAATAAAAACGGAGACAAATATGATGACACTGAAAATGATGAAAGTAGTGAAAGTGATGAGGGGGTGATGGGTTGTCAAGATAAAAGAAAGTCCTTAAAAGTGTGGATTAAGGAGAGAGAGAGAGAGAGAGAGGAAAGTGATAGTGAAAGTGAGGATAGATGAAGGTGATGAGGGTGATGAGATTTCAAGCTAACGATAGTAGTGAAAATATGAAGATGATGAACAGAATAAAAAGAGAGAACAGAGAGAGAGAAAGAGAGACTATGAAAAAACACAGACAAGAGAGGGAAAGTGATGGAGGTAGTGAAAGTGTAGAAAAGTGAAGGTGACGTGATGCAAAAATAATGATGCTAAGAACGTGAAGACGAGGAAAGCTAGTAAACAAATAAAACTGATGATTAGATACTAATAGAGATGGAAAGGGAAAAAAGGAAAGACAAAAAAGGGAGAATAAAGAAAAGGAAGTGAAGGTGAGGCTAGGTGAAGGTGATGAGGGTGATGGGGTGTCAAGATAACGCCCAAACTTCTGGTATATGACCTGATGAAGAGAGGCGGAAGGGGAGAGGAGGCAGGGAGGCAGGGATTAGGACAGGGAGGGAGGGAGAAAAGGAGGGGAAAGCGAGAGAGGAAGGAAACAGGGCTGTGTGTGGGAGGGAGGGATTAGGCAGTGGGAGGTGTGGAGAGAGTACAAAGGAAAGCAAGCAGCAGTAGCCTTTTTTTTAGTTATTTATTACAGAGTAAATTATAACTATGGTATCTATGTTGTGAGTCAAAAACAATTTTAGAAAAGCAGGAAGGCTCTCCACCCACCAAACCCTTCAGTCAAAGCTGGCAGAAAAACGTGAGAAAGACTCCCTTGCAGCTAGGGCAGGAAAACGTGAGAAGGACTGCCTTGCAGCTGTGGCAGGAAAACGTGAGAAGGACTGCCTTGCAGCTGTGGCAGGAAAACGTGAAGGACTGCCTTGCAGCTGTGGCAGGAAAACGTGAGAAGGACTGCCTTGCAGCTGTGGCAGGAAAACGTGAGAAGGACTGCCTTGCAGCTGTGGCAGGAAAACGTGAGAAGGACTGCCTTGCAGCTGTGGCAGGAAAACGTGGGGACTCCCTTGCAGCTCAGAAAAGCTGTCATGAAAAGTACATAAGAAAAGGTGAATGGAAAATCATATTTTATAATAGCTTAATCTGAAGGCAGTAGTAACATCGACAGTATTAGATTCTTATCGATATTATTCTGGGGTTGTGTCGTCCGTGCCTTGAGCTGTAGAAAGCATCGTACTTTATGACAGTATTTTTCAAGCGTGTACATGTTTATCTTTTGAACTGGGAGCCGGATACTTATTCAAGCGATTTTAACTCTTATTACACCCTCACAGTTTACTACATTGGAAGACCGTTGTTTCATATGTTTACGACATTTTTTTTTTTTTAACGAATTGCTTAACTTCATGTGACTGGAAATGTTTACCAATAATTTTTTAACCATTACCTCTAGTACCATTTACTTCCGTAGTATCATTTCCTTTGACAGTTTTTATAGTAGACCTAAATTCCCTCAGTTTGCACATTGAAAAGACATAAAGATTCATTTCCTCTAAATGTTCCCCGTATGTGTCTCGTTCTAGGTATCATTATGTCACCCTGCACTATACTCTCATAAGCTTTTCAATATCATTTTTGTAGTACGGTAACTAGAACAGGACACAGTGCCGCACTCTAACTGTGGGCGTACTTGGTAATTATACAGTGTGAAGTTGATATTTTCTTATTTACATCGAAAATCCTACGTGTCAGTGCAATCTACTTGTTAGATTTCTCTGCCTCTGCACATTATTTGTTTGGTTTCAGATTCCTAGATCTTTATTATAGGATATCTAAGATTTTCATGGTACTGAAAGGGATAATGAAGAAAAGGAAAATAAAAGTAAGAAGAGGGCGAAGGAAGGATAAGAAAGTCAGTAAAGAAGAAAGAAGAAGGTTGATAAAATCCGGAGTGAAAAACGAGAAAAACAATAAGATTTTTTTTTAAATTATGAACGAAAGAAGAGAGAAAGGGATAAGAAAGTCAATAAAGGTGGAAGAATTTGTGATAAGGTACGGGTATGAAGAGAGAAAAGGAAATAGTACTGAATAATGAACGAAGGAGGGCGAAATAAAGGGGAAGGAGGGATGAAGGAAAGAATGACGCAGAGGGAAGGAAGACCCAGTAGTGGAGAGAGAGAGAGAGAGAGAGCTTGAAAAAATGAAGAATCAGTACAAGTGGAAGGAAGGATATGAGAGGAATTATTGGAGAGACGAGGGAAGAGGGGAAGAAGGGGAGAACGTAAGAAAGGAGAACGGAAGTGGATGAAGTAGAAATGTGTTATGATGATGATGGATAATAATAATAATAATAATAATAATGAGGAAGAACAGAAGACATATAGAGGTACAGACGGGAAAGGAAGGAAGAGAGACAAATAAAAGTAAGGAAGAAAGGGTAAGAATTAACAGTGAAGAAGTGAAAAAAACAAGGAAATATCAGTATACTCGTACAAGAAGGAAAGATTGTGATGAAAAGATACAGAAGATGTAGAAGATGGGAAGGAAAAAGGGGAAATAGGTAAATGAGGGAGAGAGAAGGAAGAAAAGAGTAGGTAGGGAAGGTATGAATGAAAGAAATTACACGCAGACGGAGAATCAGAGAGGAGAAAGGAAAGAAAGAGAAACAGGTAAAGAAGGAAGGAAAGAAGGAAAAAGAGAGAAAAATGAGTAGAGGAAGAATGAAGGAAAGGGAGAGATAGGGAGGAAAGTAGAAGATACATTGGAGGAAGGAAGGAAGAGAGATGGCTAAAGATGGAAGAGAGGCGAAGGAGGGAGAGAAGGAATTAAAGGATTTGTGTCGGAAAAAAAAAAGTTGAAAAGGAAGTGATCGGTAGAGAGAGAGAGAGAGAGAGAGAGAGAGAGCAGAAAGTATTGGGGAGATAAGAAGAACGGAGGAATTATGTAGAGAAAGAAATGAAGGTGTGTGTGTGTGTGTGTGTGTGTGTGTGTGTGTGTGTGTGTGTGTGTGTGTGTGTGTTCCTGTCCAGTTGGTAATAGTGTGAAGGATAAAACGTCTTAAGAAACGAATCCATCTTATAATGAGAGAGAGAGAGAGAGAGAACATAAGAACATAAGAAGAGAGGATAACTGCAGTAGGCCGGTTGGCCCATGCTAGGCAGCTCCTAGAAGAGTAACTGAACTACTAGAAAGATAAGTGATTCAAGGAGCAGAGAGAGAGAGAGAGAGAGTACAGAAAGTATTGGGGAGATAAGAAGAACGGAGGAATTATGTAGAGTAAGTAATGAAGGAGAGAGAGAGAGAGAGAGAGAGAGAGAAAGTTAAAAATAATTGTAGAGGGAAAGAGAAAAACGGAGGAATTTGAGTTAGTAATGGTATGAGAGAGAGAGAGAGAGAGACGGGAAGGGGTGTATGTAAAAGTTAGCAAGATTAGAAAGGGAGGAAGTGAGAGGTGCATGAAAGGTTGGGTAGGAATCACCTAACCGTAACATGAGAGAGAGAGAGAGAGAGAGAGAGAGAGAGAGAGAGAGAGAGAGACCGACCGACCGACCGACAGACAGACAGACAGAGAACGCATGAGGTATGAGATCGGGATGGGATTGGAGGTAAAAGGATGAATGAAAAGCAATTGAAGAGACGTGAGAGGAAGAAAAAAGAAGATTGACGAAAAAAAGAAGGTTCAAGAGGAAACGGAGAAGGGATGATGGATGGATGGAAATAGAATGAAGGAAAGAAAAGATTGGAGTGAGGGAAGGCAGGCTAAGATGGATGGGGAAGAAAAAAGAGAAGGAAGGAAGGAGAGTATAAAGAAGTACAAAGGAAAGCAAACAGCAGCAACCATTTTTTATCCTTTCGTGGCTGTTTGTTATAGGGAAGGTTGTAACCAATAAAAATATTCTATAAGCTAAAGACAGGGATAGAAAAGCAGGAATGCCCCCCCCCCCTTCACCAAACCCTCCAGCGGAAACCGGCAGGAATTAGTGCGAGGGAACACCATGTAGCAGTATGGAAATTTCATAGGAATGAGGGAGAGGAAATTTTATTCGACACCATGTACCTGAAAAAGAAAGTAACATTGTCAACAGTATTTATCGATGCTGTGCTGCGGTTGTATCATCCAGGCTCCGAAAAGAAAAAAAAAATACATGCAGTACAGAAATGTATTATTCATGAATAAACATAGTTGGCTGAGGGTTAGACGACGGATGCTTGTCCAAACGATTTTTAAAAGTTAGTACTGTATCACAGCTTACTACACTGGAGGGCAGTTTTGTCCATATACTGTATTTGCAACTCGATTTAAAAAATTACTTCATGTGACTGAAATAGTTTTCAGATAATTTTATGCCCATTACCTCTATATAATTTGAGCGATCAACTGTGAAATGTTTATCGATAACCATATTATCGTGTCCTTTGAATAGTTTTAATATTTGAATTAAATCTCCTCGTAACTTGCGTTTAGTTAAGGTAAAGAGATTCAGGGCTTCTAAACGCTCCTCGTATTGATAATTTCTCACTTTAGGTACCGGTATCATCTTTGTCACTCTTCGCTGTACTGTCACATGTTTCCATATCCTTTTCATAATACGGTGACGAGAATTGAACGCAGTACTCCAAATGCAGGCGTACTAAGGAAGTATACAAAGTGAGGACGATATTATCGGATTTATATTCGCATGCTCAACTTCTGTATCTAATTTTTTTTCCAGCCTCGACACAGTTTGCTTGGTTTCAAATAATTTGTTATAACTCCTAAGTCTTTATCTTGGTTTATCTTATAAAGTTGGACATTATTCTGGTTATAATAATTTGGCCCCTACATTTTTACTGCCAATCTTTAGCACTTTACTTATATTAATATTGAAATCCACTCGCCATGTTTGGACCCAGTTAAACAGTTGATCAAGATCTCTCTGAATTGCCTGCCTCTGCAGTGCTGTATCTGCTGTAACCTATTTAAGTATCGTCGGCAACTTTAGAAATATTACAAAATAATCTTTTCTGTATCACTTACGTATATTAAAAAAAGAATAGGCCCTAACACTGAACATTGAGGCTTTTCCATGTACTACAACTTTGCATTCGTCCAGTGAGTCAGTTTTCAATCCACCCGAGCACATTAATTTACACTGAAACCACACTGAAGGAGTCTTAGGTGTGGACCTTTGTCAATAGCTTTTTCAAAATCAAGATAGATAACGTCATCAGATTCAGTCTCGTCGTACATGTTCAGTCTATCATTGAAAAAATCCAAGAGATTCGTGAGGCAAGAGTGATTATTGTGAATACCGGTACCATGTTGTGAATCTTTGATGAGATTGTTTGTTCCTGTTTCACAAAAATGTCTCTGATAACAGTTTCAAGCAGTTTGCAAACCACTGATGTTAAGCCATTTGAGCCATAGTTAGAGGGAGGGGGAGAGAGAGAGAGAGAGAGAGAGAGAGAGAGAGAGAGAGAGTAGATGGAGGAAGAATGAAAGAGGGAAGAGAAGGGAGAGGAAGGGAGTGAGAAAGGGAGCTGAAAGGGAGGAGTGATGGTAGAGGACAAATGAAGGCAAGTGAGGTGAAAAACAAAGGTTGGAGGAGGCATTGATGTATGGGAGGGAGGTAGGGTGATGGGTGGGTAGGTAGGTAGGTAGGTAGGGTAGATAAATAGTTAGGTAAGGAAGTAAGATAGATTCGATGGTAGGTAGACAGAGGAGAAGGAAGAGTAGGTAGATAGGTAGGTCAGGAGATAGGGTAGGTAGGCAAAAAGGGAAATAGGTACTAGGGTAGGGAGGCAGGTAGGCAGACAGGAAGGTAAGGTACTTAGGAAAAGAGAAAAATAGGTAACAAGGTAGGTAGGTAGGTAGGTAGGTAGAGAGGGAAATTTGTACTAAGATAGGTAGGTAGACAGGTAGATAGATTGGGAGGTGAAAAGAAGAGAAGTTAGGGTAGGTAGATAGTTAGGAAGTTTGGGTAGTTTGATAGAGAGGGATATAGGTACCTGATTACAGTGGTAGATAGGTAGGTAGTGAGGCAGTTAGGTAAGGTAGGGAGGCAAAGAGGGGAGTAGGTAACCGGGTAGGGAAGTAGCTTGAGTAGGTGGGTAAAGAGGAAACAGGTGGAAGTGTAGGTAGATAGCCAGGAAGAGAGATAGGTAGGTAGGGATGGGTGATATATACGAGTAGATAGGGTGGGTAGGTACTCGTATGTACAGTAGATAAGGAGGGAGAGAGGGAGGTAGTTGGCTGTGTAGGAAGGGGGGACGGGTATGAACAGGTATGTAGGTAGTAATGTAGATGGGTGGATGAGTAGGTAGGTAGGTAGAAAGACAGGTAGGCGGCTGGGTAGGCAGGTAAGTAGGCTGGTAGGTAGGAGAGTTTAAAGGTAGGTTGAAAGGAAGGTAGGTTGATGGATGGATGGGTAAAAAGGTAGGTAGACAAGCGAGGAGTGAGGGAGACGGGCAGGTAGGGATGGAGAGAGGGAAAAATGATGGAAGAAAGTCTAAGAGGCGCGTAGAGGGAGTGATTATGTAGGTAGGAGAGGAGCAGGTGTGTGTGTGTATTTACCTGTAGCTTAGGGAGATTGACTAGAAGTGAGTCGGGTGGTTGGCAGGAGATGGAGAACGAGGTGGCTTGTTGCGAGAGTAATATAGGAGTCTGTGTTGTGTCGTGAGAAAAGGGGTGGTTACTGAGTAGGGACAAAAACGCCTGGAAGTCCCATTTTTTCCGAAGCTCCTTAGCACTTCTTCTTTGGTATACTTTTACTCCAGTTTGGCCTAAAATTGCAATCTCTAACTCAAACACATAGCTGTAGCAACAATTAAACAGTGAAATATTATGCTAGTCATGAAGAAGTGCCATAGGAAAGATGTAGAGGCAAAGTATTGTCTCCTTCTGCGATTGATCTACGTGAAATAAGCGGAAGTAAGGACGAAAATGAAGGCCAAGTTAAGGTAAAACTATATTCCTGTATTTTGCTTTTGATTTTCACTTGTGTTATTGATGCCAAACAATGTCAATATTAAAAGATGTAGTTAAGGTAGATTGCATAAGTAATGTGCAGAATAATTAAGGAAGAGTTTAGGGAGCCTTCTAACCCCTCAAAGTTATCGTCGCTATTTATATGTGTCCAAATTTAACCCTCCTAGATTAATTCCTTCTCTGTGATATATTTCAGAGTTTATTTACTTTATTTTCTTATTTATTTGGTACCTGTCGACTTTATCAAACTTCAGGGGGAGAGAGAGAGAGAGAGAGGAGGGGAGGTAACTATTTTGAGAGTCACCATAGGCCCTTCCGCATCGTACACAAACTATTTTCTAACCCACTACCATCAATATTGACGCTTTTAAGGTAGGGGTGGTGGTGAAACGAGGGGTGGGGGGTGCTGGTGCCTGTGGTAGTTGTGGTAGTGATGTGTGGTGTGTTTGTGGTGGTAAGTGGGTGGGAGTGTGGTAGTCGTGGTGGTTATGATGGTGGTAGTTGCGGGAGCGGTGTTGAAACGGGGAGTTGGTTTGGAGATTGTGGAGATAGCTGGGATGGTGGTTGTGGTGATGTTTATCAGCCGCGATAGCGAAGCTGGTTACCAGCCGCGATAGAGAAGCTGGTATTGTTTTCAATTTGTGTGTGTGTGTGTGTGTGTGTGTGTGTGTGTGTGTGTGTGTGTGTGTGTGTGTGTGTGTGCGTGCGTGCGTGCGCGCGCTAACATCGCAACCTGTAAGATATCATCAAAAAATTTTACAGGTGTATAGTAAGAAATAAAAAGCGATCACGAGTTCGAAGTTGATGAAGGTAGGTCAAGGTCTGTCTGTCTGTTACCACGATAACTTCGCAACCGCTCAAAATATCATCACAAAATTTTACAGGTGTATAGTAAGAAAAAAAAAGGGATCACGAGTTCGAAGTTGATGAAGGTAGGTCAATGTCTGTCTGTCTGTCTGTTGTCACGATAACTTCGCAACCGCTCAAGATATCATCACAAAATTTTTCAGGTGTGTAGTAGGGAAGGATCTCCTACGAGTATTGTTTTCAATGTGTCTGTGTGTCTGTTAGTACGATAACTTTTCAGCTGCTCGAGATATCTTCACAAAATTTTACAGGTCGGTAACAGGGATGAAAATCTCTTACGAGTTCGAAATTGGCAAAAATAGGTCAAGGTCAGGGTCATGTTCCGAACCACACTAGATATGTATCGGCTCGCGGCTGGTGTGATTCCTCCCTTGGGGGGGCCTCGTACTGATGTTGGTGATGGTAGTGATTGTGGTGCTGGTGGTGTGTGTGTGATGTTAATGATGATTATTGGTGGTGGTGTTGGTGTATTGGCGTTAGAGATGATGATGATGATGATGATGATGATTCGTGGTGGTGGTGGTGATGTAATGACCTTAGAGATGATGGTAATGCTGACGATGACGGTGATGATTGGTGTTGGTGGGGGTGTATTGACGTTAGAGATGATGGTGATGATGATGATAATGACTGGTGGTGGTGGCTGTTCAGATGGTGATGGTGATTGTGTGTAGGGTGGTGAATAAGTGTGATGATTGTGGTGGTCATAATAGTAGCCTAATGGCGGGTAGCTGTGGAGAGAGAGAGAGAGAGAGAATCATACTGGAGAGAGAACGAGGAAAAGGAAAGTTAACACTCCCTCTGAAACAAAAGTACAGAAACTTTATAAATACGATGAGATCACAGGTAATTACGCGATATTAAGAGTTTGGATACACCTGTTCCTAGTCTTGATTTATTTGTACCATCCTTCCTTGTCATTTTCTTCCCTTTTTTGTTCACCTCCTTCCTAAATTTTATTCATTTCTCTTTTCCCTATTCCTTATCGCTTCTTCTTTAATAATATGTTCCCTTGTTTCTCCTTTCATTTCCTCATCCATTCATCTTTTTCTTATATTTCTTGTTCATCTTCGTCATTTTTATTCATTTCCCTTTCTTTTTTTTTCATCTATTTCCCTTCCAGATTCCTTGTATATTGTTTCCTTGTTTTTATTTTCTTTATCCTTTTCATTTTCCTTTCTCTCAAATGAACTGTCGTCATTTTTATTCTGTTTCTCACACAGTCATTTTATATTTCACCCTCTTCAGTTTTCTTATCTTCATCTGTCATATATTGCATTATTTTTACTCTCTGCATATTCATTTTCTTTTCATATCCACCTTCGTCATCATTTTTATATTCATCTGCCTTTCCTTCTTTGCTGTCTTTATTCCTTTCTCTCATCCACCCCATTCATTTCTTCCTTCTTCGTCATTTTCACTCATCTTCCATTCATTTTTCTCATCTTTCATCCTTTAGCTCAGTCCAGTTTTTCACCCTTCCATCCATCTTCCACCAGTTCTTTTATTTTCTTTCCTTTGTAATTTTCCCGTTCGAGTTCATTTTCCTTTATTCATTTTTCCTTTCTTTTTTTTTTTTTTATATTTTACCTTGGTTTCCTCAATCCTTTATTCCCTCTCCTGTCTAGTTTTTCATGTCTTAATCCTCTCTCTCTCTCTCTCTCTCTCTCTCTCTCTCTCTCTCTCTCTCTTCTCCCATGCGCCCTTTCATCCTGCCCTCCCATGCAAGGCGCTGGAGATGATAATGGTAGTGGTGGTTGTGAGTAATGGTAGGGAAAATGGTGGGGTATGGTAGTGAGTGGTATTGATGGTGGAGGCCCGAGATATGGATGGTGGGGTGTCCGGAGAGAGAGAGAGAGAGAGAGAGAGAGAGGATGTGCGTTTGTTACACTGTCAGGGATTGTGAATGAAAGCTCTCATGTTCTGTCAAGTATCATTTGACTGACCATGACGAAATGTTTGCACTAGGAAAGCACACACACACACACACACACACACACACACACACACACACACACACACACACACACTCTCTCTCTCTCTCTCTCTCTCTCATTGTATGTATGTACTGTGTGTGTAGGTGTGTGTGCCTTATATCAGTGTTTCCATCTAATTATCTTACATTCTTTGCTCTCTCTCTCTCTCTCTCTCTCTCTCTCTCTCTCTCTCTCTCTCTCTCTCTCTCTCTCTCTCTCTCTCTCTCTCTCTCTCTCTCCAGCCTCGCCTTCAATCAACCCTTCATTCACACCACCCCCACCCACCCATCTAGCCACCGAGCCACCAATCAAACCCCTCTCAGTGATTGGGTAGTGGGTGTTGTGGGTAGATTGGCTGGTCGTCTGCTTTTTAATTCTACTTTTCTTTGCTTGGAATCATTAGTAGTTGCTATACTTGGCCCAGTTGTTCGTCCTTTTCCAAACTATGTAGCTGAGTGGTAGGGAAAGAGAATGCAAGGGCTCTGCATTCTTTCCATAGCACTTTTTCGTGACTAGTACTATTTATTGTCATTAGATTGTTACAACTTTGCTTTCAAGATGGAGATATGGTAATTTTAGGCCATGTTAGAGTGAAAAGAGTATAGTTTTATTTATGTTTATTTTTGTCTTTTTATTTTTAGTTTCTGCTTGATGAAAATTCTGCTTGAGCTGCAGAATGAAGATTGAGTTGTTGTTTTTTTTTTCATTGCTGTTTGTCTGTCTGTCTGTCTGTCTGTCTCCGTCTGTACACTTTATGTCTGTCTGTCTGTCTCTGTATCCATCTCTTTGCCTCCCTGCCTGCTTGTCCGTATGCCTATGTGATTGAATGTCTGTCCATCTGGCTGGAGGTTTCATGTCTTTGTCAGCCTCTCTGCCTTTCTGTCTGTCTGTCTGTCCCTGCCACTCCGGTCACCCGTCTGTTTGGCTGGGTCCGTCTGTCAGTTGATCATTTTGTCTGTCTGTTTGCCTGTCTTTATCTGTCCATCTGTTTTTCTGTCTGTCTGCCTCTCCACCGGATTACACAAACACTAACAAGAGATTCATGGGTAAAATATGCGTTGCCACTCCAAATTGCCCAACGATGAGGTGACTAAATTGCAGTGAGAGTGCAGGTGACAAGATCGTGTAGGAACCTCGACCCATACAATATGATGAAGTCTTTTTTTTTGTACTTGCTTCTGCCAGACGATTTTACGCATCTTAGGAATAAGATTCTCGTATCGACAGGGATGATGAACTCTCCATACCGAAAGTGTGAAGAGCTGCTGTATTTCATCTCCCTCTTCGCCCCTTTCTTCCAAGCGTTTCTCAGCATGGGACCGGTCATTCGTTCCTTCACCAGTTCGCTTCAGGCTTGGCACAGCTGTTCCTTGGGTCAGCATCTTCAGACACCTATTTATTTATTTTTTTATTTAGCTCTTTTAAAATGAATAATGAGGTTAATCGTCAAATAATAGAAAAAAAATTATCCTGTTTCCTTATGTTCATTTTAACCATTATGACAAATTGCACAGAAGCATGCCTGTGTGTTGTAGCTTTGTGGGGACCATCTTGTATTCCCTTGGGAATGTTGGTGACGGGCAGACTGTTTGGAAACCTTTTGCTCTGTTCGGCCTCTCGTATACTGAATTAAATCCTCTGGCAGAAAGAGAAATATGGATTACAATAATTTAAGGGCCTGTGTGTGTGTGTGTGTGTGTGTGTGTGTGTGTGTGTGTGTGTGTGTGTGATCAAATGCACTGGTAGTCAGGACTGTGCAATATCGGGATATGCCCCAACTCGAGCAAAGTCTGATTTTTTAATTAAGCAGTAAAAGTTGTTATTCCAAGGATTACACTCAGTATCACTTCAGTGCGGTATAGTGGGGGGTGTTGGCGTTATTGAACCAGTTGCCGGGTCACTGCACAGTAAAGGGAAAAGGCTTGTTTAATGGTTCACTTCTTTTATCAGCTGTCCTCTGGTGGCTAATATTCGTAAGCTGAAAGAGGCTTAGTATGGTTCCTTACTCACCTGTGTTGCTTTTTTATTATGATACATCAGGGAGGAAAGTGACGAACCTGCACCGGGTGTGAAGACGCAGTGGAGCAGTAGGTGAACTTTGGTCCTTAACTGTACCTTTATTCTTGTCAGGTCTCATCTCCCTTTCCCTTCTTTTATATATTGTTTCTGTCCATAATATTGCATTTCATTTTCTTCTAGTGTTTACTAATTTTTTCTCTTCACCGTTATCTCCATTCTTCTCGCGTCTCCTAATTTCTCTTCTTCCTTTTTCCATTATCTTTTCCTTCATTCACCTTCCCTCCCTTCCTTTCAGCTTTTCTTTTCCATGTTAGAGAGATGTGACTTGTCAGGTGAAGCATAGAAGATAAAAAGTAAATATAAGAAGGAAACCAGAAAGTGCTCAGAGAGCGCATAGCTACCTCCGCCAATTCCATTGCCATTAAAAAGGATCCGGATCCGCCCAAAAATTTAATAAATTCTTTCTTGGTCTATGTCGCACATTTCCACAAAATTTCATTGAAATTCATTGAGAACTTTTGGAGACATTTTGCGGGATACTCCGGATCCGGCCCAAAATTTAATCATTTATACCTTAGCCCATGATCCACCCTTGTACAACATTTCATCAAAATCCGTTCATAACTTTTTTGAGTACTCCTGCTAACAGACAGACAGACAAACAAACGCGGGGTAAAACATACTGTAACCTCGGCGGAGGTAAAGAATTAAAAATAATATAAGTAATAAATTAAATTGAATTACAAAGATAACAGAAAGCAAGTAGGAACTGAAGACAAGTTAGAAAAATAAATCAAAACTGAAGAAACTGATTAAAGACAAAACTAAAACGAAGAAATGATAATAAGATAGGTAGTTGGGATACAGGCCTCACAAAAACAAAACCTGTAGCGTAAGAGTTAAGAAATGAAGTCAGAACTGAAGAAATTAATTAGAGAAACAAACCAAAAAATGACGAACTTTTGAAAACTCTTCTAAATGGAGGAGAGATGGACTTTAACTTTTCTTTCTGGCCTTTTGATTGGTTGGCTGAAAGCTGTGACGTCATTGGCTGGGGCGGGGCATGTCGTGAGAGGTGATTGGCTGAGGGGAGGGCTTGGCTGGATGCTGTCTTCTGATTGGGTGGGAGAGGATGCTGATGGATTGTGGTTGGTTGAATGGGAGGGTGTGAATGGATAATGTGATTTGATTGTTAGAGGGGAGTGTTCTCTGTCATGGTATTCACCTTTTTATTTGTTCATTTACTCTTTTTGAATATTTACCTCTTCCAGTTTTATCCTTCATTCTTATCTCTCTCTCTCTCTCTCTCTCTCTGACCAAATTCCGTTAACATGAACTAAATGTCGTGCTAACTGTTAAAAGCAACTGCACTTAAAATTTATGTTAATATGTTTCAGATACCAGATTCGAAATAATAATAATTTTGATAAAAAATGAAATCACGTCTGTGATGAAAGTAGCGCAATAATAATACCGTAATAACTGCAAGAGCAACAACAACAACAACAACACTCATCCTCATCATCATAGTACTCGTTTTTTACATTCAGTTTCCCACACTCTTAGTGGAATGAGTAAAATTCAGAGATAAGAAACTCAAGTAGACAGCGTCAGAGAGCGCATTCCTCCGCCAACGCCTACACCAGACAACTCTGATCACCACCAAATTTTAATCGATTCTTCCTTGGCCCATGACCCATATATCCACAAAATATATTTGACATCCATCAGTTACTTCTAGGGATTCCTTGTAGACGATCAATCCTGGATCCACATATGGATTGGATCCGCCTCATAATCCAGTGTTTTTCCTTGGTCAGTGGGCTACCTCTCCATAAATTTCATCGAAAGTCGACAGTAACATTTTGAGATATTTGATGGTCAGACAGATACGGGTGATAATTTCCATCCAGCTTCGCTGGGGGAGTTAATCAAGCCACACAGCCATAACTATGGACGGAGTAGCCAGTGTTGTGATCCAGCCATCCATTCAGTGTTCGTTCAGTCGTAAATTCCCGGCTTCCTCCCACAGGCTTCATCTTTCACACGTACTGTCGTCCTGTCAATTTATTGCAGCTGTAGGTGGAGTTGTTCCGTCCGCTGTCCAGTTACAAAAGGGGTCCAACTCTTACCATATACAGTACCAGTAGAGATCCGGTCTATATATAGCGCGTCCATTCATTTCTTGTGCCGAATCGTTTGCATCCTTATCATGGTTTCATTATTGTCTTATTTTTTTTTTCTTTTATCATGTCAGTCCGCCTTAAAATTTCTTTATATTTGTTTGTTCGTGAGCTTCACCTTTGTGCACTTTGCTGTCCAACCTCCCCCTCCTTTTTTTTTTTCTTTATCCTATCAAGCCTTTTTTTTTTTTTTTTTTTTTTCCTTTCTGCCTCCAACGCCGAATCTCGTTTGTAGACTCGCTCCTATAAATCCTTTTTCAGAACCCTAATCACAGCCATTCTGTCTTTCAGCTTATCACGCTCTGCTTCCCTCATATCACTAGCCTCCCTAACCGCACATCCGTCACGTACCTCATTATTGCCTATCCCCTCCTATCCAGCCCCTCTCCCCCACCCACCACCGGCCATAAATTCCTCACCTCTCCAATTTCCACCCTTCTCTCCCTTGACTTTTAATATCCGCAGCACCTCATATATATACCAGTGTGTCCCTCCCATACAGTTATGAGAGTAGGTAAATCACGGAAATAATAATAAAATAATAATAAGAATAATAATAATAGTAGTAGTAGCAGCAGTAGTAGTAGTAGCAGCAGTGGTTGTGGTGGTGGTAGTAGTAATGTATTATTATTATTATCATTATTAAATTAATTAACCGTTTTTCTGTAAGGTGTATGGTAGAGTGTTAATTATGAGAGTTAGAGAGGGTACAGAGGGAGTGATTGGTGATGAGCAGTGTGGCTTTAGGAGAGGGAGGGGATGCGTGGATCAGGTGTTTGCTGTGAGACAAGTGTGTGAAAAGTATTTAGCGAAAGGTAAGGATGTGTTTTGGGCATTTATGGATTTAGAGAAAGCGTATGATAGAATTGATAGGGAGGCTTTGTGGACTGTTTTAAGATTGTTTGGACTTGATGGTAGGTTACTAAAAGGGGTGAAAAGTTTTTATGTAAATAGTAGAGCGTGTGTAAGAGTGGGAAATGCTGTGAGTGATTGGTTTCCTGTGAGAGTGGGGCTGCGACAGGGATGTGTGATGTCGCCATGGTTGTTTAATATTTACATGGATGGTGTTGTAAGGGAGGTGAATGCAAGAGTTTTAGGTGGAGGTCTGAGTCTGGTGAATGTTGATGGTGGAGAGTGGAATTTGAAGCAGCTGCTGTTTGCAGATGATACTGCACTGGTGGCTGATTCAGAGGAGAGATTGAGACAGTTGGTAGAGGAGTTTGGAAGGGTGTGTGAAAGGAGGAAATTGAAAGTAAATGAGAATAAGAGTAAAGTGATGAAGTGTACGAGGTTGATAGATGGTAGGGGGATGAATATAGTTTTGAATGGTTAGTTGCATGAGGAGGTAGATTGTTTTAAATATCTAGGGTCACATGTTGCTGTGGATGGAAGAATAGATGGAGAAGTGAAGTTTAGAATAAATGAAGTAGGAAAGGTGCTGGGAGGAATGAAAAAAGTGTTTAGATGTCGTTTGCTTAGAATGGATGTAAAGAGAAGGCTGTTTGAGGGTGTTGTGGTACCGACTGCGTTATATGGGGCTGAAACATGGAATATAGGTGTAGCAGAGAGGAAAAGTTTGAATGTAATGGAGATGAGGTGTCTGAGGAGTATGTGTGAAGTGACGCGTATGGATCAAGTGCGAAATGATGAAGTGCGAAGAAGAACTGGAGTTGTTCGGGAGATGGCTGGTAGAGTTGAGCAGAGGGTGTTGCGATGGTTTGGGCATATGGAGAGAATGGATAATGAGCGATTGGTGAAAAAGACAACTAGATCTGATGTGAGAGGTGTAAGGCTGAGAGGAAGACCACGAATAGGATGGATGGACAGGGTGAAGAGAGCGCTGGATGCGAGAAGGATGTCTGTTGAGCAAGGAAGAGTGGCTGTGCATGACAGAAATAAATGGAGAGAAATTGTGAATGAATAAGTGATGACGCTGCACTGAGGGGATATTCTCCCGCATTTGGTCTGATCAGCTTTCAGGTCAGGTGCGGGTAAGGGGATGGGTCTGTTATGATGTGGCAGGGGTAAACCAGCTCTGCTGTCGGGCCCTGCTGCGAATGTCACTTATTGCATTGCGCAGTTGACCCTTGTGCGGTGTGGTGCGGTGAGGATCTGTCCGTTCTCCCCTTTGGGGCTAAAATGCGAATGAATGTGTTTGAATGGATGAGTAAATGGGGAGTGTGTCGTCCTGTCTCGGCTACCTCCCTTTCCTTGGGGGAAGCAGCCTAGGTATATAGATAGATAGATAGATTTTTCTGTTAAAAGCGTTAATTCTTTGCCTTATAGACACTCAGTACAGAAAGAATCCATGAAAACCGTCAAGTAATTCATGAAGAAGTCTTTCAGTTACTGTATCCCAAGATGTACCTTGACCTTAATTTAAAAAAAAAAAAAAAATAGATAAGCTTCAAAAAACACAAAACAAAGCCTTAAGAATAACAGAATGCACTAAGACTACAAACACGGGGCATCACCAGGACACAAATATACCTAAAGTCAGTTAACATAGACACAGATATACCACCAATCATTGAACTTAGACACATACCTCCAGTCAGTGAACATAGACACAAATATACCTCCAGTCATTGAACATAGACACAAATATACCTCCAGTCAGTGAACATAGACACAAATATACCTCCAATTAGTGAACATAGACACAAATATACCTCCAGTCATTGAACATAGACACAAATATACCTCCAGTCAGTGAACATAGACACAAATATACCTCCAATTAGTGAACATAGACACAAATATACCTCCAGTCATTGAACATAGACACAAATATACCTCCAGTCAGTGAACATAGACACAAATATACCTCCAATCAGTGAACATAGACACAAATATACCTCCAATCAGTGAACATAGACACAAATATACCTCAAATCAGTGAACATATACACAAATATACCTCCAGTCAGTGAACATAGACACAAATATACCTCCAGTCAGGGAACATAGACACAAATATACCTCCAGTCAGGGAACATAGACAATACCTCCAGTCATTGAACATAGACAATACCTCCAGTCATTGAACATAGACAATACCTCCAGTCATTGAACATAGACACAAATATACCTCCAGTCATTGAACATAGACAATACCTCCAGTCATTGAACATAGACACAAATATACCTCCAGTCAGTGAACATAGACACAAATATACCTCCAGTCAGTGAACATAGACACAAATATACCTCCAGTCAGTGAACATAGACACAAACATACCTCCAGTCATTGAACATAGACAATATCTCCAGTCATTGAACATAGACACAAATATACCTCCAGTCATTGAACATAGACAATATCTCCAGTCATTGAACATAGACACAAATATACCTCCAGTCATTGAACATAGACACAAATATACCTCCAGTCAGTGAACATAGACACAAATATACCTCCAATCAGTGAACATAGACACAAATATACCTCCAGTCAGTGAACATAGACACAAATATACCTCCAGTCAGGGAACATAGACACAAATATACCTCCAGTCAGGGAACATAGACAATACCTCCAGTCATTGAACATAGACACAAATATACCTCCAGTCATTGAACATAGACAATACCTCCAGTCATTGAACATAGACACAAATATACCTCCAGGCATTGAACATAGACAATACCTCCAGTCATTGAACATAGACACAAATATACCTCCAGTCATTGAACATAGACAATACCTCCAGTCATTGAACATAGACACAAATATACCTTCGGTCATTGAACATAGACACAAATATACCTCCAGTCATTGAACACAGACACAAATATACCTCCAGTCATTGAACATAGACACAAATATACCTCCAGTCAGTGAACATAGACACAAATATACCTCCAGTCATTGAACATAGACACAAATATACCTCCAGTCAGTGAACATAGACACAAATATACCTCCAGTCAGTGAACATAGACACAAATATACCTCCAGTCATTGAACATAGACACAAATATACCTCCAGTCATTGAACATAGACACAAATATACCTCCAGTCATTGAACATAGACAATACCTCCAGTCGTTGAACATAGACACAAATATACCTCCAGTCATTGAACATATGTAGAGTCACCTCCGCAGAGTAACAAACGTAACATCTGCCCAGCACTACACAGGGTTTTTCAGCACCATTTTCCCCCCTTCACCCAACACTGCACTTCAGAAATACACACACCTAATTACACACCCACCACAGCCTTCATCCGTACACCACCGGACATACATCCATCAGAAACTACCCTACCCAGAGAAACACGAGTACGCCTAACCAAACCAAACACGAGTACACCTAGCCAAACACGAGTATACCTAGCCAAATACGAGTACACCCCGCCAAGCAGGAGTACACCTAGCCAAACACGAGTATACCTAGCCAAACACGAGTACACCCCGCCAAACACGAGTACACCCAGCCAAACACGAGTACACCTAGCCAGACTTCGATGCGACCACCACCTTCCCTGCTACAATACCAACACAAAATACAACTCACGAACGATCCACTTTCTCCCCACTACGGTGCCTACCCCCACACCACGACACACTTAGTCACCACACGCACCACACCATTACAACACAGACACTCCTTCGACAACCTCAACAAAAGAACTCCGGGAGCGACGGGTTGAAGTGGCCTGTTTGCTGCAGTCCACTGGGTATATTTCCTGATGAGCCTGTGGATGCAAGAACAACAACAACATCAGCAGCAGCAGCAGCAACAACAACAACAACAACGGCAATCTAATAGCAGTACGGTAATGTCAATATCAACCAATTCTGATTTTTTTTTTTTTACAGAAGAACAGAATAAGAAAAAAGTTTAAATTAAAAAAATCGGTAAATACGAGTAGTAATCATGATATTCTCAGCAGACACAATTAAAAGTTAAAAAAATAAAAAGTAGAAGTACTTATTCAAACCAAAAATACAATACCTTCTCTCATGACGTCACGCACCAAAACTATATATATATTTTTCGGTCCAAAAGTTTGAAATCGGCCAGTGTTAAGAAAAAGCCTGAAATAATTATGGATTCAGAGGGCTTTACCAGAAAGTTGTGAAAATTGTGCTGTTTTGAAGTTCTCTCTCTCTCTCTCTCTCTCTCTCTCTCTCTCTCTCTCTCTCTCTCTCTCTCTCTCTCACACACACACACACACACACACACACACACACACACACACACACACACACAATCTTCCCTTCCTGTACCCTCTTTCATTAATTTCTCTCTTCCCTTGTTCTTCCTGTCTTTCATATTTATTGCTCTCTCTCTCTAGTCTTTACACGCTTCCAATTTTCTTTAATATGTGAGTAACTTTAGTGAAAATTGGAGTGAGTTTAGAAGGCCTTGGAGAGAGAGAGAGAGAGAGAGAGAGAGAGAGGGAGGGAGAGAGAGAGAGCATAAAATAAACTAACAAGAGATATAACTCTTTTCCTTATCCTCTCTTTCCACTTCTCTGCCCCTCTTTCTCTTCACACATATTCCCCTCTTTATCTCCGCTGTCCGCCTTTCTCCCCTTATCATTCTGTGTCTCATTCCTTTCCCCTTTTCTGATATTCTCCCCTCCTTCACCTTCTCTCATTCCTCGTGTTCGTACTCTTATCTCTCTCTCTCTCTCTTCCTTCACCCATCCTCTTGTTCTCCTTTTCTTCTTCATTCCCTACATCCCTTTGCTTCATGCTTCCTCTCTCCCATCCCTCTCTCCCTCCACTTTCCCCTTCATGCCTGCCTTCCTTATATATATATATATATATATATATATATATATATATATATATATATATATATATATATATATTTACGGATGGAAAAGTTTCCGTACTTATAACCTTCCATGTAGCAAACAGCCACGAAAGGATAAATACGTCTGTTGCTGTTTGCTTTCATTTGTACTGTTTTGTGATCCTTTGTACTACCCCTTCCCTCCTGTTCTTCCTTTCCCTCTTCGTTCCTCCCTCTCCCGCTTCGTTTCTCCCTTTCCCAGTTGGCTCCTCCTCATCTCCAGCCTTCCCATCCTCTTCTCTTATCTCGCCCTCCTGGTTACCCTCCCTCTTTTCCCTTTATCCTCTCTCCACGTCTTTCCCCTTGTCGCCACCCCACCCCAAATCCCCCCTTCCCCCCCGCTTTTATCTTGCTCTTGCCCCTCCTCCCCTTCCCCTTTCCCTTAACCCATTCAATACGATTACACATTGTTTCATTCTTGCTACTCTCAGACGATTTTGCTTTGCTGAAGAGAGGGACGTTTAATAGCGAAGGGTTTATAATAAGGAAGGGTTAATGGAGGCTTCATTTAAACCCCACCATTTCGAAAAGACTAAGCGAAATAAAATCGTCTGAAACCAGCAAGAAAATACATATAAAAACTATAAGAATAATAAAGAAAATAAAACATCGCTGGACTGAGGGAGTTAACTCGTTTCCACCCCTCTGTTCTCTACTCACCACTCCACCCTTTTCCACCCACTCCCCGCCACTTCCCATTTTCTCTTAGAGTCCACCTCTTTCATCCCCCTCCCCTTCAACCCTCCTCCTGATCCCCCTCCTAATCCCCCTCCCTCTCCCCTCCTGTCCCTCCCCACCCCTCCTGTGTCCCTCTCCTCACTCCTCCACCCCAGCGTATCGGTATGCAGTGCACCCCCCATGTTGCACCGGCCCTTTTTAATTCAGGCTCTCGGAGGCGGGGTGAGAGAGAGAGAGAGAGAGAATCGGTTTAAAGACAAGAGAATGAAGGGTGAAACAGAGAGAGAGAGAGAGAGAGAGAGAGAGAAAGGGGGAAAAGAGAAGAGAGAATCGGCTGAAAGACAAGAGAATGAAGAGTGAAACAGAGAGAGAGAGAGAGAAAAAAGAGGGAAAAAGAGAAGAGAGAATTAGTTGAAAGACAAGAGAATGAAGAGAGAGAGAGAGAGAGAGAGAACAGTCCGAATTGAAATCCCTAAATAATGCAAACAATATGACAGGTGAAATATTCCCTTTCCAAAACATTTCGTCCACTCACTGCCAGATTTATGCGTTCACCTGACCTGGCGTGACCTGAATATACCATGAGTCTCTCTCTCTCTCTCTCTCTCTCTCTCTCTCTCTCTCTCTCTCTCTTTCTGTGTGTGTGTGTGTGTGTGTGTGTGTGTGTGTGTGTGTGTGTGTGTGTTCATCCTTATCTCCGTCCGTCGTTTCCATTATTCATATGCTTTCCCCATTCCCATTATCCTCCTAATCCCCCCCGTCTCTCTCTCTCTCTCTCTCTCTCTCTCACCTGACCCAGTGAATAACAAGTACTTTTCTTTCTCATTTGCAGGTAAGTTGGCCGTGTCAGCGTCGGAGTTTGGTTTTGGTGAGTACGTGTGGGTAAATTTGGGTTTGTTTTGGTAGGCTGAGGTAGATGAGTTTAGTAGTAATGGGTAGATGTGCAGCTGTAGATAGATATATTTGGCTGTTGGTAGATAGACTTCACTGTATATTATCACAGTTAAAGTTTACATGCTTACTACGTCTTTTTCCTTTTCTTTTAGTTTATATTTTCATTTGCTTTCTGTCTTGACGATTTTATTCAGCGCAGGAGAGATTTTTTTTAATTATCCTCCACTTCCAAAGGTGTACCCGAAGCTGAGGAAAAGCGTCTGGAGGTACCTGCCATGAAATATAAAATACGTCATTGGATTGAAGGTATTGATACTGCAATTCCATAAAAGCAGTACACATTGAAACTTACCCTATTAGATTTTTGACCCCTTGACTGAATAGGGTAATAGGGTGTCTCTGTACTGAAAAAAATGGCTTCATTTTAGTGAGAATGAAAAAGCCAAGTTCTGTTTGAAAGGCCTGAAACTTACGCACCTTTATTATTGTGACCCGTGAACTTAGCACTCACCCAAAGCTACCTCAATACCTGACCA
The DNA here is from genome assembly GCF_032717465.1 of Coenobita brevimanus. NCBI lineage: Eukaryota > Metazoa > Arthropoda > Malacostraca > Decapoda > Coenobitidae > Coenobita > Coenobita brevimanus. The sequence goes on along the minus strand of NC_137056.1, from coordinate 11,889,071 downwards.
TCATACCCCAGTACCCCAATACCTGACCATCATACCCCAGTACCCCAATACCTGACCATCATACCCCAATACCCCAATACCTGACAGTCATACCCCAGTACCCCAATACCTGACCATCATACCCCAATACCTGACCATCATACCCCAATACCTGACCATCATACCCCAATACCTGACCATCATACCCCAGTACCCCAATACCTGACCATCATACCCCAGTACCCTAAGACCTGACCATCATACCCCAGTGCCCCAATACCTGACCATCATACCCCAGTACCCCAATACCTGACCATCATACCCCAGTGCCCAACCATCATATCTCAATACCCCAGTACTTAACCATCGTACCCCAATACATGACCATCATACCCCAATACCCCAATGAGTGACCGTCGTAGTATTTGTGGTACTGGATGATTATTGCCTCGGAATGTTACTTCTGGCGGCCCCCCCCCCAAAAAAAAAAAAAAAAAAAAAAAAAAAAACTTCGTTCCTAACCCTTTGACTATGGTAACACATCGGCTGATTTTATTCCTATTTACAGACCATTTTCTTAATCTTTGGGGGGATCGTGAGGCCGTAAAGTGTTGTTGAAGGCTGTAGGTAACCCGGGAGATGTGAATAGGTACCCAAAGATGAATAAAATCGTCTGGAGATAGCAAGAATAAGTCGTCGGATTGAAGGGGTTAATGAAAAACTATACTCCAATCACCTTAACTGGACGTAAAATAGCCATCTCTCCATAGTGAATGCTGAGATGAGGTAATACATTAACACTGGAGTATGGTGCAAGTCACGAAGAAGCGGTGTGGAACTGATGCAGAGCCGTAGTATTATCTTGTCATTGACCTACGGAAAGTATATTAAAAGAGAGAGAAAATCCTGCCTAGTTAAAGTGAATGAAGTGTAGTAAAAAAATTGCCGCCAGTGGATATAGCCCCATTAACTCTCTCATGGCGGCGGCGTCAGTCTCTCCTAATTGTTTTGTGCTAATATCAGACGCTTTTGTTTACCTGTGGGTGAGAGTAGAGGCCTGAGAGTGTTAATTCTGTCTCTGGTGACCCTCCCAGTGTCAGGTCAACTCTACTGATACTATTTTGGTTAACACTAATTTACTCTGTTCAGTTGTGGATGAGTCGTAAGTGAACCATAGTGTTAAAAGAAATCCCACATCCCCAAATGCATACGTTCTTTAGGTAATGAATAAAAATCCCTGTACTTAGTATAATTTATCCGTCCAAGAAAGCAGTACCAGCTGAAAAATGAATCGTAACAGTGATACACATTGGCAGCAATTTATACTTTATGGTTCAGGCTACCATGAAAACAGTAACTACCTCTTAAATCATAGTGCCCCATCCTTCGTGTTAAATGTACCCCATGAAAACAGTAACTTCCCCCACGAAAAAAGTATCCTGTAATATCCGGCCCTTTTCCTCAATAAAAACGGTACCTCGCGATAGTGTCCTGTTGAAATAGTACCCCCTTATGAAAAATCCCTCCACCAGCGAAGACCCTCTATCCCCGTCAAAACAGTAATCCATAAAACAGATGTGCGTGAAGAACATTACCCCATCAAGATAGTACTCCCCCGTGAACGCAGTAACTGATTATACTTGTCCTCCCTGCAGTGCCACCTGAACTTATTACCTCCGTGAAAAAAGAGCCCTTGCCCTCGTGAATATTGTACCCTTTAAAAAAAAAAAAAATGAAATTAGTACCCCTTAATACAGTAAGCCCCATGAAAAATGTGCCCATGAAATTTAAAGAAAAAAACAAACCCATAAAATAACTTCTCCCTTTCAAAACATTCCCCGTGAAATAACACCACCATGAAAAATGAACCCCATAATATAACAACCCCCTTCCATGTGACAACAGTGCCTCATAAAACATCACTCTTTAACATCCCCCATGAGAACAGGACCCCATGATATTAGGCCACCATGTAAACAGTAGGTCAATCAGTCCTTCCCCCTTGAAGACATTTCTCCCCATAACACTTCCCCTCCTTCCCGTTGAAAACAGTACCCCATAAAATAACACCCCCTCCCCATGAAAAACGGACCCCATGAAAAAGGTACCCCGTGAAAATAGTACCTCCCGCCGTAATTCTGCGAGGCATGTCCTGGCTGTTCGGACTTTGCATGCAGGACACACATACCTGCCTCGTCTCTGCCTCCCTCCCTGCTGCCTCACTTCTGTCTACCCCTCTGCCTTGCTTCATTCCTCCCTTTCTTACCTGGCTGCCTCTCTCCCTGCCTTTCTCCTTCCCTGCCTGCCTTACTTCTACCTATCCCATGCCTTGTTCACTCCCCTCTTACTTGCCTGCCTGCCTCCCTCCATGCCTTCCCCCTTCCCTGCCCGCCACTCTCCCTGCCTGCTTCATTTGTGCTTCTTTTCCTTCCTTCCCTACTTCTTCCTGACCTTACTGCCTCACTTCTGCCTAACCCCTGCTCACTTCTGCTTCTGTCCTTGTCCGACTTGCTTCTGCCTACCCCCATTTTCTCTTCCGGCCTTCCTCTGCCGCTCGTTACCTCCCTCTTGTTCCTTTTCTTGCTTTCCTGTCCCTGTTTTCTTTCCGTTGCCTAACCCTCTCCGTCGCCTTGTATTTTGTATTCGTCTTGTATTCTTTGGCTGTTTTACTCTTTGTTTCTGTCTCTCCTTCTTTTTACCTTCCTCCTCCTCATCTCTCTCTTTCTCTCTCTCTCTCTCTCTCTCTCTCTCTCTCTCTCTCTCTCTCTCTCTCTCTCTCTCTCCAACACACACACACACACACACACACACACACACACACACACACACACACACACACACACACACACACACACACACACACACACACACACACACACACACATTCCCTGCCTCACTGCGTTCTGCTCCACTACTTTTCCTGCCTCACTGCAGCCTACCTTTGTGTCTGCCTCACCCTGTTGCGTTCTTGTACCGCCTCACCCCTCTTCTGCCTCACCCCTTTCCAGCCGCTTCTCTCAACTGCCTCGCACTTCATGCCTCACTCCTCTTTCTCACCTTCTCCTACCTCATACATCCTGCCTCATTCCTCTCCTGCCTTATTCCTTTCCTGCCTCACACCTATCCTGCCTCAACCCTTTCCTGCGCTACCTCTCCGGCTTCACCCCACATGCCCCACCTTTTCTTTCCTCACCTGTTCCTGCCTCATCCCTAGTCTCTCCCCCTCCTGCTTCACCCCTTTCCTGCCCCACCTCTCCCCTGCCTCACCCCTGTACGAGTATTTCACCCCTCTCCTGTCTCACCTTTCCTCTGTCACCCTTTTCTGCCTCACCTCTCGCCTGCTTCACCTCTCCCCTGCCTCACCCTCTGTCTCACCCTTCTCCTGTCTCACCCTTCCTGTTTCATCCTTTTTCTGCCTCACCACTCTCCTATCTCACCCATCCTGCCTCACTCCACCCCCGCCTAACGCTTTGTGTCTTACCCCTCCTGCTTCACCATTTTCCTGCTTCACCCCTCTCCTGCCTCACCCCTCTACTGCTTCACCCCTCTACTGCTTCACCCTTCTTCTGCCTCACCATTGCTTCCTCAGCCCACCTTCCTCACTCCTCTCTTGCCTCGTCCCTCCCTCGGGTCCCTCTTCTGCCCCACCCTTTCTCTCATGTAAAGCACTGCGTGTGTGTGTGTGTGTGTGTGTGTGTGTGTGTGTGTGTGTGTGTGTGTGTGTGTGTGGTTCAATACACGGTCATTTTTAATTACGGTAAGTGTTGCACAGTGGTAGACCTTCACCCAGACTTGGATTTAGACAGTAAAGGACGCCTGCTAGTAACCCTTATTCTTATTTATTTATTTATCACATTTCTCTTTCTGTCTTACCATTTTCCTGCCTCAATTTATTTCTCTCGTGTCCTGCATCTGCCTGTCTCACCATCCTCTTTATCAGCCTCACCCCTCTCCTGCCTCACCCACGCTTGTTTCTATCCCCTCTCACTCATCCATCTTGCCTAATCCTGTCCTATTCTGCTTCTTCCTCCCCCTTATTCTCTGCCTTGATAATAGCCTTTGTAGTTCATCTTTCCTAATCCTACCTTCCCCGTCCGCACGCTGCCTACCCCAGCTTCAGTTTGTCTTACCCTGCCTTACTCTGCCTCCCTACCCTGCCTTCTACCACCCTCACCCTGCCTCACCCCTGCCTCGTTATGGTTTACCCTTTCTCACCCGTTCCTCACTGTCCCTAACCATTACCTCACTCTTCACCCTGCCTCACACTTCCCAGCTCCTGTCATTACTGCCTTATCCTATCCCACTCTGTCTCTCCCCTTCCTCATTCTCCCTCACCCTACCTAACTCTTCCTCACCCTACCTCATTCACCCTGACCAATCCCTGCCTCGCCTCCTCACCCAACCTTGTTCCGCTTACCCTGTCTCACTCCGCCTCACCCCTACCTCACTCTTCCTCGCCTTCCTTATCCCTGCCTCACCCCACCTAACCCCCCACCTTACTCTTCCTTATTCTTTCTCACCATTGATGACCCCTGTCTCACCCTGCCTCGCCCTACCTTACTCTACCACACTCTGCCTCACCCTGCCTTACCCCTGATATTTTGCCAGTGAATTCCGTGTGCCTAAACCTGCCCCAATTTCTGCCTCATGCATCTTCAGACCTGCCTCACCCCTTGTCTCCTGCCTCTCCCTCCCCCTCCCCCCCATTCCTTCCCCTCTCCATGTCCACATCCTCTCCTCCCACTCTTCGTTTCAGTTTCCTCTCCATTCTTCTTCGGACCTTTCCTCCATGTCTCTCTCATATACTGTTTCTTTCCTCCTTCCTCTCTTTTTTCCTCTTTATTTTCCTTGCTTCTTTCCCACACGTGCTCCTTATTCCTTTTCTTCCTCCCAGTTTTAGTCCTTCGCTCTTTCTTTTCTTCCTTCCTTCCCGTCCTTTCCTCCCACCTACCCCTCTCTACCTTCCTTAATTTCACTGTCTTTAATTCTTCCCTTTGCTTTGTTTTTCATTATTCTTTTCTTTATTATTTTTACCCTCCCCCTTCTCTATTTGCATCCATCATCCTTTTTCTTGTTTTTCTTCCCTCCTCCTCCTCCTCCTCCTCCTCCTCCGTTTGCCTAATCTTCTTTCTCTGTCTCTCTCTCTTCCTGATTCCCGAAGGACCAGTCATTGTAGAACACACACACACACACACACACACACACACACACACACACACACACACACACACACACACACCTCTCAAGAGACACTGTGATTTTATTCCAGTCACTGTCTAGTAATTCTGTTTGGCCGAGAGAAGCAACCTGAGCGCACACGTGTAAGTGATTTCAGGGAAGGGCGGTGGGGGGGTTTACAGGTGTTTAGTTTGGTTTACAGGTGAGAATGTAGTTTGGTTTACAGATGAGAGTTTAGTCTGGTTTACAGGTGTTTTATGTTTGGTTTACAGGTGAGTTTAGTTTGGTTTACAGGTGAGAGTTTACCTTGGTTTACAGGTGAGAGTTTAGTTTGGTTTACAGTTTTTTTTTTTTATGCGAGGAAGAAGGAACCAAAGGCCATGAGCCCGCAGTAACAGTTCCCTCCAAGAAAAAAAACAAAACACAACAGAGAGCCAAATTCAAGATCCGATCATTTGGAGATGCCTGGACACACTGCGCTTGAAAGACTGGAGATCATAGGCAGCAGGAAATACAGATAGAGGGAGACAGTTCCAGAGCTGACCTGTTGCATAAGTGAAAGACTGGGAGTAACGGTTAACTCTTGCATTAGAGAGTTGGACAGAAAAGGGATGAGAGTTTGCTGCCAGACGGGTGCTACGCGTCCGTCGTAGAGGTGGAGGAATGCAAGCAGACAGTTCAGAGGAGCAATGACCATTAAAGTAGCGATAGAAAAGAGATAAAGATGCAACAGTGCGGCGAAGAGACAGAGGTTGAAGGGAGTCAGTAAGACGAGGAGAGTTAATGAGACGAAAAGCCTTTGACTCCACCCTATTGAGAAGAGCTGTATGTGGGGAGCCTCCCCACACATGAGAGTTGTACTCCACACGGGGGCGGATAAAACCCCTGTATAGAGTCAACAATTGTGCAGGGGTAAAGAAAGAGCGGAGACGGCTTAGCACACCCAATCTCTTGGAAGCTGGTGAGAGTTTTGTTTGGTTTACAGGTGAGAGATTAGTTTGGTTTACAGGTGAGTTTTGTTAACAGTTGAGAGTTTACTTTGGTTTACAGCTGTTTAGTTTGGTTTACAGGTGAGAGTTTGGTTTGTGTTTTTAAGGTGTGTTTTGCCTGTGTGTGTGGTTGAAACCCTCAATTTACTGTAGATTTACCGTCATCTAAGAGAAGAGTTAAGTTCATGGGAATATAACGCACTTTAATAATCCGTTCAGTAATAATAAAAATAGTAATTGTGATAATAATCCATCCATTATCCATTCCTATGCCCCCCCATTAAGAGCGTAGGAACCCTGGGCTAGGCAAGTTGGTCCTGACATTAAAGATGAGAGTGATCAGCCTCACTCAACCCTGAGTGGCATTACGTGAGCAATAAACCCCAATCACCTCTTGAATATAAACTTACACGGGCTCAATCCGATTGGAGCACCTTAATTACCCACTAAACCACCAGGCGCCATGATTTGGTTATATGGTTACCACCCAGCGCAGTAAATGGTTACCTGGCGGACAGGAAACCATTTGGCTTGTCACTCATTCTGTAGAGGAAAGAATGAAGGAAAGAATGACAGAAGAGGGAGTGTCAAGTCACCCGTAGACAGAAGAAAAGGGAAAGAATGAAGGAAAGAAAGACAGAAGAGGAAGGATGGAAGAGAGGAAAGGGCAGACACCCAGAGCAGCACTGCATCAAGTGAGTGGATGGTGAGCGCCCCCACCTACCACTTAATAATGATAATAATAATAAATACATAAATGAATAATGAGTAAATGTGAACCCAAAGTAGAGAGATGCTGCAAAATTATCTCTTCCAGAGAAAGATGATCAAAAAGCCAAATACAGGATCCGTTCACTTCTAGATGCCCAAACACATTGCGTCATAAAAACCAGAGGTCGTAGGCAGAGGGAAAGAGAACTGAGGGAGACAGTTAACAAGTTGTGTTCCCGGTATATGAAGGACTTAGAATCTCGATTAGGTTTCGCGTTGGAGAGTTGTCCAGAAAGAGAGAGAGAAAAAGGTAAGGTGCGTCCATAGCAAATCCTTGCTGGCTCGTGCGGGTGTGGGCGAGAGTTCTGAATTACTTGAAGAGGTGTTCCCAGCAGAGAGTTCAGAAAAATGAGGATTTAAAGAGAGAGAGAGAGAGAGATAGACTGAAAGGTCACGGAGAGATGTGGTCAAATGAATAGCATCTGACTCAACCCTGTCTAGGAGTGCTGTATGTGGTGAGCCTCCTCCCTCCCCCTCACACACACACACACACACACACACACACACACACACACACGCGGACGGACGTACAGACATAAGAGGCCCTTGTACTGCCATCAACACCTGGGTAAGATAACCACTTCACCACAATGATGGAGTTTTATTCTTACTATTACCAGACGGTTTTATTCAGCATAGAAGAGGCTTGATGGTAAAAGGGTTAATGAAAGTTGTCTATAACCCATTCACCTCGGAAATTATATTTAAAGCTGAATGAAATCTGGGGATACTAAGATAAAAGTGAAATACGAAACTATTACATGAGTGAGATTTAGGTCCTTCAGTGAATACTTTCTGGCGTGTTGTGTAGTGTGGGAGGGTGATTTTGTGGGTGTGGTGTGAGAGGGTGGTGTGGTCTGGTGTGGTGTAGGAGGGTGACTTCGTCTGTGTGGTGTGAGAGGGTGGTGTGGTGTAGTGTGGTGTGGTGTAGCGCGGTGTGGGAGGGTGATATTTGGGGTGTGGTGTAGGAGGGTAATTTTGTGTTGATGTGGTGTGGTGTGGGAGAGTGATGTTTGTGGGTGTGGTGTGAGAGGGTGGTGTGTATTGCGGTGTGGTTTGGGAGGGTGATTTTGTGGGTGTGGTGTGAGAGGATGGTGTGGTGTATTATGGTGTGGTGTGGGAGGGTGATTTTATGGGTGCGGTGTGAGACGGTGGTGTAATGTGGTGTGATGTCATTTCGCTAAAGTTGCAAAAATCTACGGGAGCGAAGCCTCTTGCGTACGAAAATCGCTAGTGGGAGACAGACGGATAGACCTGCTCCTGCCGATTCTCGCGCATCTACAAATGCGTCCCTGGCTGATGGGGTGAAAGAAAGGATGGAATCGGTTCAGTAAGCTTAACTTCCGAGACGCTGGTTTTGCAGAAGTAAATGTAAATTCTTTGCATTATAGATCACGAGAGAGAGACACCGGGAATATTGAGAGAGGATGGAGGATATAGCTGTGTGTTCATGGTGTATAGGGGTATAGTCCTGGGGCAGATTTTGCTTCTGTAGTTACGAAACGGTTGGCGATATAATTATTAAAACCTTCACTACAATAACGTATGTGCCCTTATTTGTCTTGTTACCTCCAAACGATTTTATTCGAGTCAGGGATGATCGCTATACTGTACTCCGTTTTCTTTTAACTTGGCCTATAATCTTCATCTCTCCATCTAGAATGCTAGGTTGTAAAAGAGGTTAACACTAAGATATGATGATAGTCACGAAGAAGTGCTGCGTAAGGGATGTAGAGCCGCAGTATTATCTTTTACCGTTACTGAGCAACATTAAATAAGCTGAAAAGGATGAGAATTTGGGCCAGATGAAGGTAAACAGGATATTGGTCTGCAAGGTTAATCAGACAGTATCATAACAAACCCCTCCAGTGCGATTTTTTAGAAGCTGAAGAAAATCGTCAGTGTAAGAAGAATGATAAGGAAAATAAGTCAACGGGGTGAAGCAGTTTTTTCCCCCATATTTCAGTGAACTCCTCAGAGGTGAATTAAATCGTCTTAACTTTAGCCGGAATAAGAAAATACTTGGAAATATGTGACGCCATGACAACGACAGGCGTAGTGTAAGTGGTGTATGATCTTAGTATTGTTGGAGCCGTGTATATTTTGTGCCTAACGCCATGTACGTTTTTGGTAATTACTGTATAATGCATGTGTCTAACGTATGATTAGCCCTGTCAGTATTTTAGACTTGATATTTATTAGAATCATGACATTCATTTATTTATTTATTTTTTACTTAGGGACTGACTATATAAAAATTTTGACTAATTATACATTGTTGGTTCGGTTATATTCTTTAGGTCTTAATAATAGTTCTTCATTTTCCTGTTTCTGGATTACACTCACCTCGTCTTAAAGTATGGCACTGCAGAATAGGCCTTGGACAGTGGTGGTGGTGGTGGTGGTGGTGGTGGTGGTGGTGATGATGATGATGATGATGATGATGATGATGATGATGATGATGATGATGGTGGTGGTGGTGGTGGTGGTGGTGGTGGTGGTGGTGGTGGTGATGATGATGATGATGATGGTACTGCAGTTCGTGTGGTACTTTCTCGACCTGCTTTCCACCCATTTAACCCCTTCAGTACAATGACATTTAATTTGTCCGTGCTACATCCAGACGATTTTACACAGCTTAGATCTCCAGCTTAGTGTTGGGGTTAGAATGCAGCCACTAACCCCATCAGTACCTTAACGCCGTCTTATTTTGTATTTATTTTGTTTTCTCTCCCACCAGACGAATTTATACATCTCATGCAACCTATTGTAGTGAGGGGTTCAAGTAGGAGGGTTGTGGTCAGGTGGTTAGTATAGTGATGTGCTGTTTGAAAGGACCTGAGTTCGATTTTAGGGTGGAGTAAGGAACAGTTTGACGCTTTAAATTTCGCTAAAACAGTCCCCAGGTATTGTCATCTAAACTCCCCGACATGCTATAGACTCAAGCTTATATTCAGAACTGACGGTGGGTTTTAGCGTCGAAGCGGTGACATACAAAGGCACCTGGCACACAACAGGGCCGCTGGGTCTTGGTGAACGGGCTGTCAAAAGTATGTCCACACACACACACACACACACACACACACACACACACACACACACACACACACACACACACACACACACACCGATTCGTATTCACCTACATATGCGCGTTGATCCTTCCCACTTTTTCCTGCCGTCTGCGCTTTCCTAATAATGCCTTAGATTGGATTTCCTTTGTAGCTAAGAATTTTTCCTATTGTGTGGGTTCAAAAAATAACTACATGTGAGTCTGTGTCATCTGGTTTTGGTGCATAATGAGGGGATATTTACTCTCTCTCTCTCTCTCTCTCTCTCTCTCTCTCTCCATCCCTTCATTCGTCTTTCATCTCTTTTGTTTCTCCCCGCTTTCTGTCTCTCCTCTCCTCTCCCCTCTCCTCCCTGTTCCTTTTCTCTCCTCCTCTCCTTCCCTCCCTCTCCCCCTTTCCGCCCCTCTCCCCCCCTGTCCTCCTCTCATCTGTACGTGACCAGAATGGACTAAAGAAGCCGCCTGAGAGAAAGAGGGAGAGAGAGAGGGGGGGGGGTTGGCTGGATGGACGGGTGGATGGATAGATGGATGGATGGATGAGAGAGAGAGAGAGAGAGAGTGGATGAGAGAGAGAGAGAGAGAGAGAGAGAGGCTGGATGGATGGGTAGATGGATGGATGGATGGATGAGAGAAAGGGAGGGAGAAAGAATGAGATAACTAGATGGATGTTGAGAAAGGGAGAGAATAACTGCTGACGTGTGTGTGTGTGTGTGTGTGTGTGTGTGTGTGTGTGTGTGTGTGTGTGTGTGTGTGTGTGTGTGTGTGTGTGTGTCTGTGTCTGTGTGTGAGAGAGAGAGAGAGAGAGAGTAAAGACAAGTTGCCGTCCCCTTTAACCACGCCAGAAAGGCAGGCAGGCAGGCAGGGTAGGTGGGTAGGTAGGTAGGTAGGCAGGGTAGGTAGGTAGGTAGGTAGGTAGGTAAGTAAGTAAGTAGGTAGGTAGGTAGGTAGGCAGGCAGGCAAACAGGTAGATAGGTTATTATGGTAGGTTGGTTGGTAGTGGGTAGGTTGGGACGTGGGTTCGTAGGAAGGTAGGTTGGTAGGTAAGTAGATAGGCATGTGGATAGTAGGAAGGTTGATAGGTAAGCAGGTAGGTAGCTTAAGTAGGTAGGTAGGTAGGGTAAATGGGTAAGGTAGCTAGGTAGATAGAGTTGATAGGTAGGTAGGTGGAGAGATGAGTAGGAAGGTAGGTAGGGAATGTATTTAGATTGTAGGTAAGTGGGCAAGAAGGTAATGTAGGTAGGTAAGTAGGTAGGGAATGTATGTAGGTAGGTTGGTTGGTTAGGTAGTAGACAGGTAAGTAGGTAGGCAATGAATGTTCAGTGGGTAGGTGAGGAAGGTGAGGAGGTCAGGTAGGTAGAAAGGTCTGTTTGTGTCATTTAATATTATGTGGTATAGACACACACACACACACACACACACACTCTCTCTCTCTCTCTCTCTCTTCATCAACATTATAATCATCACGCACATAACACATCTGCATTCGTATTTTCATTTTCCATAAGCAAATAATTTAACTAATGGACATGTTTTTAGAATTCTGAGAGAGAGAGAGAGAGAGAGAGAGAGAGAGAGAGAGAGAGAGAGAGAGAGAGAAATGTATGTCCTTTCCAGTTGTGTGTATGTTTGTACTCGTACTTGTAATTATGTGTAAAAGTATGTATGTATGGATGTAGGTATATGTACACGTATGAGTGTATGTATGTAATTAATTGTCTGGATGTGAACACGTACATATATAGCAGGAAAAAATATATATATATATATATATATATATATATATATATATATATATATATATATAGATAGATAGATAGATAGATAGATAGATACAGAGAGAGTATGTGTGTGTGTGTGTGTGTGCCTCTGCGACAATAACCACAGTGCACAGACAGCTGCTCCTTCCTCACCCTCTCTCCCTCCTTTCCTACCTCCATCCTTACTCCCTCTCTTCTCCGTCACTCTCCCTCTTTTCCTGCCTCCCTCCCACCTCACTCCTTCACAACCTCCCTTCCTTCCACCCCCCCGCACCCTCCTTCCCTCACTCTTTTGCCACTTCTTCCTCTTTCAACTTCCATCCCTTCCCCACCCTCATCATTCTCCTTCCTTCCTCCCGCCTCCCTCTCTCTCTCTCTCTCACACACACACACACACACACACACACACACACACACACACACACACACACACACACACACACACACACACACACACACACACACACACACACACACACACACACACACATTTAATTCACTTCAATCCCTTCACAGCAGGAGGTCAGGCTAAGTAGTAAGCAAAATGTAATAAAATGAATAAAAAAATAAAAATATATGTAGTGATTTGCTCTTGTGTAATATCAGACTTTTTTTTTTTTTTTTTTTGAAAAAGACCTGTTGTACTGAAGGGGAAAGTCACTCCTAAGCTGAATGAAATCGTCTGGCTGAGTATGAATTCGCCTGACAGCAGCAGGAACACACACACACACACACACACACACACACACACACACACACACACACACACACACACACACACACACACACACACACACACACACACACACACACACACACACACACACACACACGAGGCAACCTACTGAGTCTGTTTTAACCCCTTTACATCCCCTAATCTGATTAATACCTGGTGCCAGTGAGAGAATTGCAAGCAAAAGGGTATGGTGGTATTGTGTCAGGAGGACTGTGACACAGAAGGGAAGGTGATAGTGAAGATGTGTTAAAGTGGAGCGTAACCCTGGACGCTGGCACTGGGGGGCACGTATCCTCATGGCCTTGACACATAGCTTGCAATATATACACATTTTTATTAAAATTTCCCACATCCCTGTGGGAAGCTTTATGGTTTTTGACAGCATTATTATTATTATTATTATTATTATTATTTTTATTATTATTATTATTACTATTATTATTATTATTTTTATTATATTAAAAATTTGAAATACTTTCAAACTTGGTCAAATTAGTCGGACAGCTGTCAACTTCTTTGCTAAATATGGTGGCAGTCCGTCAACCGGAGCTTCAGATATTATCCGGTACACAGAAAACTGAGTCAGCCACGTTATCTCAAGAACCGCATAAGCTAGGAAGCTGAAATTTTACTACAATGTAGCCTTCAGGAGGACACACTGCGGAAAGGTGTATGGTTCCAATCGCTTGATTATTCTCTGAGGTCACCTGGGGTAAAAAAATGGGACTTTTCCGGATATTCCGTATGTCACCTACGTTTTCATGAAGAATTAAAGCAAGAGTCACCAAACGTGGTGTACTTTAGACTGTGATGACCTAAGATGACCTGCGCAAGATCAGTCACCTTGACTTCAAGGTCCTTTTATAGCCCGGCTTGTAGTTGGGCTGCAGGGCTAGGCAGTGGCTGTGGGAAGTTTTTCGTTATGAAAATTGCCCCTGGATAATTTTACGTGTTTTGTTTTTCTTTTTATGTCATGGTATTCCCATTAACATTTTCACTGTCAAGAACATTTTTTTTTTTTTTTCTGAAAATTGCAGAATAATATGGCAAATAAAGGGTCACTGGTAATTGTGTGTGAAGCCTCAGACTCTAATTTTTTTCTCTTAATAAAACAAAGGCATCGGGTGTTAGCGTGATGTACACCAGCCGCACTGAAAGGGGCAATACGATGACGAGGTTATTTAAGTTACTCTGAATTTTTCCCGAGCGATTTAATTCGTCTGAAAAATAACCTCCGTGTCTAAAGCGAACATCAGTCAACCGCTGCATTTCCAGTTATTATTATTATTATTATTATTGTTATTATTATTATTATTATTATTATTATTATTATTATTGTTATTATTATTATTATTATTATTATTATTACCTCCAGACGATTTTACTATGCTTACGAATGACCGACGGTAGTGAAAGAGTTAATAATCGTCTGTATGATTTTGTGTTCCTATATGGACCAAAAAAAAAAAAAAAAAAACGAATAACCAAGAGGAAAATTTTAATATACATAGTGCACAATATCTGGTGGTCCTTAAATAGCGCTCCACTAGAAACTCACTTGGCTGTATGTGTTGCGTGGATGGCTCAGTGTGCTGGTGTGGGCGTGGGTGTGGCAGTGGTAGTAGATGGATAAATGGTGGTGGGTAGGCTTTGATAACGCTGAGGGAGTGCAAGAAGAGTGTTATGTATAGATCAGATTTGATTATGGCTCGGCCCTTTTTTTTTTTTTTTTTTTTTTTTTTAACCACCTCAGGATTTTATTTTTTCTCAGGCAAGGGTAGACATCGACTAATGGCAGAGTTCTGATTATTTCCACTTCTCCATTCAGTACCATGACATGTATATATATATATATATATATATATACTTTCCTACCGGCAGATGATTTTATTCAGCGTAGGGGTCGCTTGCCTTACTACTACTACTGCTACTACTACTACTATTCGCTATCCTTATTTGTAAATCGAATAATACCTGATTACAGTACCTACTTGTAGAAATCACCCAGCCGAATGCGGATTTGTTTATTGTTTATTTATTTATTTATTTTTACGTTCCTTCCTTCGTTCTCTTCTTCCTTCCTTCTTTCCTTCCTTCCTTCCTTCTTTCCTCCCCAGAGCGAGTCATAAAGATGTCAGATAAAATGCCCCGGAAAATGTAGGTTCAGTGCGTTCATCTTTTCCCTCCCATCTTTCCTCCTGTCTCCTCCTCTCCTCATTATTACCCTCATTTTTCCTCATTTTCTCCTCTTTTACTTCCTCCTCCTCCTCCTCCTCCTCCTCCTGCGTGGGTGTCAGTAATGTTTTAATTAAGTTACTTTGACTTGTTTACTTTAGTTTCTGCTAGTTAGTTTCTCGTTTTCTGTCAGGGTTTGTTAATAATTTACTTAATGTCTGCTTACTTTTTCCCGCTCCGCAGTGTGGGCGGGGGATGCTTTTTTTTTTTTTTTTTTTTTTTTTTTTTTTTTCCCAGGCGGGTGATGATGATGATGATGATGATGATGATGATGATGATGATGAGGAGGAGGAGGAGGAGGAGGAGGAGGAGGAGGAAAAGGAGCAGGACGAGGAAGAGTTGGTTCTAATCGAAAGCGTTGCCTAGTAATCGGGAGCGGCTTGATGTAAAAGAAAGCTTTTTTTTTTTAGGGCTAACTATGGTGCTGTTGGGAAAATTTGTAGGGCTAACTATGGTATTATTTGAGTTTGCTGTGAGCCTCGATGTATCATAGACTTTGTGCTGTGAGGGGGGCTTCACGGTTTTGCTCTGCTTCTTGTTCTTTATCTCTTCATTAACCTCCTAACTACAATGACGTGATATTTTAATTGTTGTTGCTAATTCCAGGCGACTTCATTCAACTTGGAAATTATGTCTAGAAGTAAACAGCTTTAAGGGAACAATCTTGCGGGCATCAGGCTTTTGATTCCTTGCAAAAAAAAAAAAAAAAGAAAAAAAAAAGAAAGAAAAAGAAAAAAAAGAATCCCAGAGGCGTCCCTGAGATGACTAAAATTGTATGGTAGTAGTAGTGATGGTGGTAGTAGTAGTAGTAATAATAGTAGTAGAATATAGTATACGTCATCAGGTTGAAGGGATTGTTAGTTTTTCTTTACTTTTTTCGTCTTCATTTTTCTTGCCTCGCTTCTTTTTTTTTTTTTTTTCTTCGTTTTCATTTCTTGTTTTCCAATATTTTCTTCTTGCCTTCCACCTCCTTCGGTACTCGTTCCATTTTTCGTAACCTCTCTCTCTCTCTCTCTCTCTCTCTCTCTCTCTCTCTCTCTCTCTCTCTCTCTCTCTCCAAAGCTGAATAAAATCGTTCTGTGGTGACAAGAAAATACCTGTTCTCGGGCTGAAGGGGTTTAAGTTTTTTTTTTTTTTTTTACTAATTCTCTTTCTTTTTCTTTTCTATTTCGCTTTCCGGAACTGCATATATATTTAACTTTCCTGAATTTTATTCTCTTTCTCCCTTTTCTTCATTCATAGGTTCTTTATTTTCCTCTTTTCCTTCCTTTCCTCCTTCCTTCCTTCCTTCCTTCCTTCTGTCTTCCTTTCTTTCTTCTTTTTTTCTTTCTTGTTTCTTCAATTCTTGCTTCCTTCGTGTCTTCCTTCTTCCCTGCCTTTCTCCCTTCCCCACGTTCCGTACATCTGTTTCGTTTCACTTAATTTTCGTTTCAGCTTTCGTCCTTCCTGTCTTCCTTCCGTTCGTCCTTCCTTTCATCTTTAGTCCTTTCAGTCCTTCCTTCCTTCCGTTCGTCCTTCCTTCCTTCCGTTCGTCCTTCCTTCCTTCCGTCCTTCCTTCCTTCCTTCCTTCCTTCATCCCTCGCATCCTTCCCTCTCATCTCACCTGACATGCAGATGCTCTCCATATCAAAGCGTTTCTTATCACCTTTGGCAATTTTCCCTCTTTCCCTCCCTTCCTTCCCTCTCCTTCGCTCCATCCCCCCATACCCCTCCTTCCCTTCCCTTCATCACTCTTTCTCCCTCCCTCCCTCCATACCCCTCCTTCCATTCCCTTCATTACTCTTTCTCCCTCCCTCCCCCCCACCCCTCCACTGCTTCTTTCCTCCCCTTCATCCATCTTCCCCCCTCCTATCCCCCTTCCTCCCCTCCTTCACTTTGTCATCCCCTCTCTTCTCCACTCCCCTCTTCCCTCTCCTCCATCCATTCTCCCTCCAGCTCCTTTTCATTTCCTCATTCCCCAGTCCTTTCCCTTCCCTACCTTTCCTTTCCTTTTCATTCCATTCCTTTCCTTTCTTCATCTTCCTCCCTTTTCATCATCTTTCCTGCCCTCTCCTCTACCCTCCCCTCGCCTCTTTTTCCTCTTCGTCTTTCCTTTCCTTCCTCTCGTCTTCCTCCATATCCTTTCCATTTTTTCCTCTTCTCCCCTTTCCTCCACTCCGTCCTTCCATCCCTCCCTCTCTCATCCATCTTCCCTCTTCTCTCCTTCCTTCCATCCTCTCTCACTCCTAACCTCATTTCCTTAACTTCTCTTCCATATTTCTCTTCCTCGCCCCATTTCTTTTCTTACTTATTTCTTCCTCTGCTTTTTTTTTTTCCCTTCCTCTTCCTTTCATTCGTATTTGCTGTTTCCCTCTAGTTTCTTTCCTCTTCCTTCCTGCTTTTCTTCTTTCCTTCTCTCTCTCTCTCTCTCTCTCTCTCTCTCTCTCTCTCTCTCTCTCTCTCTCTCTCTCTCTCTCTCTCACACACACACACACACACACACACACACACACACACACACACACACACATACACGTAAAAATATATAGATACAGACAGACAGATAGACAGACAGACGCCAAGCTAACAAAAGTACATAAAAGCAGGCAGACAGAAGAGACATAATGAAAGGATAAATAGATTTTTTAAAAAGACAAAAACGAAAACATTAAAAACAAAATAAACACAAAGACAACAGAGCCAAATAAACACAAATATAGGCCAAATGAAAAACAAACATGGAAAACGATTGGGTAACGAAAGAAGATGGAAAGGTAAATGTAAACAGAGGCAGCGGTAGAATGGAAGTCAACAGAGGAAGAGCGGTGGGTAGGTAGGTAGGTAGGTAGGTAGGTAGGCAAGGGGAGATACACAGCAGGTGGGGAGATGGGCGGGCAGGTCAACAGGTGAATGGTAGGTATACAGGTAGGTAGGTAGGGAGGTAGTTATGATGGTAGGATGAGATACAGGGCGGGGTGGAGGCGGGGGCTTGGCAGGCAGTATGGTAGGTGTGTGTGTGTGTGTGTGTGTGTGTGTCCTTAACGCACCCCAGCCTCCCATCTTCTCCTCAAAGACGGTCACACGGCTGAACTAACGCCAATTTCCACACTAACTCTCCCGGTTTACTTCACATTTATTTATATTTTATTTATCTATTTATTTATTTAACCCTCTTTAATTTTTCTCTTAATTTTCTGTTTTTTCTTTCGTCCACTCTCGTCCTTTCTTTCCTTATTTCTCATTTTCTCCTTCCATTTCATTTCTGTTTCCAATCACGCTTTTTACTTGTCTTTCTTTCGCATTTCTTTTTTTATTCTCTTTCTTCTTGTCTGTTTGTGGTTGTCTTTCATTTTTCTTTCTTAGTCGTATGTCCTTCTTCCTTGTGCCTTCTTGTTCTCGTTCTTCCATCTTGTTTTCCCTTTTTCTTGGTCTCTCTCATTTCCTGTCTTTTCCATCTAGCTTCGTGTGATTTTCCTACCTATTTCCTTGTATCTTTTTCCTTTTTTTACTTTTCATTGTCTTTTTCGCTTCTTATTTTTTTCTCTGTTTTTCCCTTTTCTTTTCTGTTCTCGTGTTCAGTTTTACTTTTCCTATATTCTGTGTTTCCTTGGTTCTTGTTCTCCGTCTCTTCATTTCACCTTCTTCAGTTCTCTGGCACTTTGTAATCTTTTTTAACTCTTGCTTCTACGTATATGTTTTTCGTTCTGTATTTTCATGTTTTTCTTTCTCATTCCTCTCTCTCATCTTATTTCTTTCGTTCTTCTCACTCAATTTCAGTCTTCATCCTCTCTTCTTTTTCTTTCTTGATCCTCTCTTCCTCTCTTCCTTTACTTTCTGTTTTCATCCTGTCTTCCTTTCTTTTTCACATCATCCTCACTTCCTTTCTTTCTCTCATCATCCTCTCTTGCTTTCTTTCTTTCTTCATCCTTTCTTCCTTTCTTTCTCTCTCCATCCTCCCTTCCTTTCATTCTCTCTCCATCCTCTCTTCCTTTACTTTCTCTCTCCATCCTCTCTTCCTGTCTTTCTCCATCCTCTCTTCCTTTCTTTCTCACATCGTCTCTTCCTGTCTTTCTCTCATCATCCTCTCTTCTTTTCTTTCTCTCTTCATCCTCTCTTCCTTTCTTCTCACTTCATCCTCTCTTCCTTTCTCTCTCCATCCTCTCTTCCTTTACTTTCTCTCTTCATCCTTTCTTCGTTCCTTTCTCTCTTCATCCTCACTTCCTTTCTTTCTCTCTCCATCCTCTCTTCCTTTCTTTCTCTCTCCATCCTCTCTTCCTTTCTTTCTCTGTTCATCCTCTCTTTCTCTCATCATCCTCTCTTCCTTTCTTTCTCTCTTCATCCTCTCTTCCTCTATTCATCCTCTCTTCCTTTCTTTCTCTCTTCATCCTTTCTTTCGTTCTTTCTCGTCAGCGTTCTGGGATTTTTATTCTGATTCCATTCTCCTGTTTTAGTTTTTCTTTTCTTTTCCTGCGTTCTCTGTTATTCTTTTTCCCCCTTACTGTTATTCTGTTCCCCCTTTCTCTCTTTTATTCTGTTTCCCCCCTTTCTGTTATTCTGTTTCCCCCCTTTCTGTTATTCTGTTTTCTCCCTTTGGTATTCTGTTTCCCCCCTTTCTGTTATTCTGTTTCCCCCCTTTCTGTTATTCTGTTTCCCCCCTTTCTGTTATTCTGTTTTCTCCCTTTGTTATTCTTTTTCCCCCCTTTCTGTTATTCTGTTTCCCCCTTTCTGTTATTCTGTTTTCTCCCTTTCTGTTATTCTGTTCCCCTTTTCTCTCTTTTATTCTGTTTCCCCCTTTCTGTTATTTTGTTCCCTCTTTCTGTTATTCTGTTTCCTCCCTTTCTGTTATTCTGTTTCCCCTCATTCCCTCTGTTATTCTGTTTCCCCTCATTCCCTCTGTTATTCTGTTTCCCCCCTTTCTGTTATTCTGTTTCCCCCCTTTCTCTGTTATTCTGCTTCCCCCCCGTTCTTTCTTCTGTTACCCCCTTTTCCCTCTCTTATTCTGTTCCCCCATTTCTCTCTGTTATTCTCCAAATTTACTTTTTTCCCAACCCCTTTTCCCCCCCTTTCCTTTTGTCCCCCCCTTTTTTTTTTTTCTCTACCTTCCCCCTGTTATTCTTTTTCCTTTTTTTTTTCCTTCCCAGCTTTTTTATTTTTTATCGTTCTTTTTCACCTCTCACCCTCCACATCTTTTTTTTACCTCTTTTTTCTAGTCTTATTTTTTTCTTCCCTCGCTCTGATTGTTTTCCTCTCTATCCCTGTCCACTTTCATTTTCTTTTTCTTTCTCTCTTTTTTTTTTTTTACTAATCCTCGGTATGTTTTTTTAAATCTCTTCTGCCCCCCTTTTTTTTTCTTTACCTCTGTTTTCCTTTTTCCATGTATAATTTCCTCTTTATTTTTGGGGGGGTCGTTTTTTATGTTGCTTGTGTTTTTATTTTCCTCACGTCCTTCTTATTGTTTTTTTCTCATGCTAGTTTTTTCCTATTCTGTATTTTTTTTTTTTTTCATTGCCTTGAGGTCTGCTTTTCCGTTTTCCCTTTCTTCCTCATTTCCTTGCTTGATTTTAGTTTTTCTTTTTTTCTTTTTTTATACTTCCTATTTTTTGTTCTTAATTTTATCGTACCAAACCCCCTCTTTTTTATATGGTGTTTTCTTCCATTTCTCTCTCTCTCTCTCTCTCTCTCTCAAACCTACACCCCCATCTCTCCCACTCCTCTCTCTTCCTATCTTTCCGTCCCTCGTTTCTCTTTCCTTGGTCTCCTCTTCTTACCTCTCATCCTCTCCTCCCCTCCCCTTTCCTCCCCTTTCCTCTCCTCTCCTCTCCTCTACTCCCTTCTACCCATTCACCCATCCCCTCTTTTGTGCTCTCCTTTCGTTTCGTCTCTCCTCTCCTCCTGCTCATCCTTTTCACCCTTTTTCCATTCCTCCTCCTCCTCCTCCTCCTCCTCCTCCTCCTTCTCCTCTTCCATCATTCTTCGTCCCTTCTTTGCCCTCCCTTTTCTGCCTTCCCCTCTCCCACACCAACTCTCATCCACTTACCTCATTTTTTCTCTCCTCTTCTCTCCCCTCGTGTCCTCTTGTGTCCTCTCGTCTCTCCCCATCCCCCTCCTCTCCCCCTCCTGTTCCTGCACCCACATAAATCCCACCGACACTGTGGGTATCCTATTGCCAGAACCTCCCCTCCCCCTCACCTCCCTCCCCCTTTCACCTAGCTCCCCCACCCAACCTCCTTCTCCCCTCACATATACCTCCCCTCCACTCCCTCACCCCACCTATTTCCCCCCTCACATATACCTCCTCTTCACTTCCTCACCCCACCTTCCCCCTCACACATACCTCCTCTCCACTCCCTCACCCCACCTCCTTCCCCCCTCACACATACCTCCTCTCCACTCCCTCACCCCACCTCCTTCCCCCCTCACACATACCTCCTCTCCACTCCCTCACCTCACCTCCTTCCCCCTCACATATACCTCCTCTCCACTCCCTCACCCCACCTCCTTCCCCCCTCGCATATACCTCCTCTCCACTCCCTCACCCCACCTCCTTCCCCCCTCGCATATACCTCCTCTCCACTCCCTCACCCCACCTCATTCCCTCTCACATATACCTCCTCTCCACTCCCTCACCCCACCTCCTTCCTCCCACCCCGATCCCCACCCCCACCCACCGTTCATCCGCACGGTCGTATTGCACATAAGCCCACCTCCCACCCACTCTTCTCCCTTCCCATTCCTCCCTCGATATGGGTCGTAATACCTTTTGAAGTACTACTTGTCTTTGCTAATCCTTGCAACTTTTACTTATCTCCTCACAACCCAGTCTCTTCCATTTTAACTATCTTCCCCTCCCCTCCCCTCGCCTCCTCTTCTCTTCCCTTCGACACATTCTTCTCCCTTTTTCTTCTTCCTCCTCCTTCCCCTTCCCCTCCATAAATCCTCGTGACAGTGTGGGCATCCTTTCACCAGGTCACCCCTCTCCCCCTTCTAACCTCCCTGCTTGGCCCCCCTCCTCTCCACCCCCTCTTCCCCGTCCCCCTCCCCGTCTAGTCTCCCCTCCTCGTCCCTCCTTCCCCACCCTTTCTCCCCCTCTGGTCTGCAAGTGGGTGTGGACACTTGTAATGCACCATCATATTGCACAAGCCATGGCAGAACGAGCCTGTAATACGCGACTTCTTTGCAACACAGTCCAGCCCTTGCAATATGGCACACGTATTGCAGAATCAAGAGAATTAACTTTAAACTTCTCAATCCCGGTGATATATATTTTTATTTTTTTCTTGCAACTTTCAGACGATTGTATGGAATTAAGAAATGATTATTGATGTAGAAGAGGGTAATTTAGATAGTATGAAGAGGCTAATTAAGACAGTATGAAGAGGGTAATTAAAACAGTATGATGAGGTTAATTAAGACAGTATGAAGAGCTTAATAAAGATAGTATGAAGAGGATAATTAAGTCGGATGATAATTAAGACAGTATGAAGAGGTTAATTAAGACAGTATGAAGGGTAATTAAGACAGTATGAAGAGGTTAATTAAGACAGTATGAAGAGGTTAATACAGTGTGAAGGTTAATTAAGACAGTATGAAGAGGTTAATTAAGACAGTATGAAGAGGTTAATACAGTGTGAAGGTTAATTAAGACAGTACGAAGAGGCTAATTAAGACAGTATGATGGGGTTAATTAAGACAGTATGATGAGGTTGAGACAGTATGAAGAGGCTAATTAAGACAGTATGATGAGGTTAATTAAGACGGTATGAAGAGGTTAATTAAGACAGTATGAAGAGGTTAATTAAGACAGTATGAAGAGGCTAATTAAGACAGTATGCCGAGGTTAATACAGTATGAAGGTTAATTAAGACAGTATGAAGAGGTTAATTAAGACAGTATGATGAGGTTAATTAAGACAGTATGAAGAGGTTAATTAAGGCTGTCTCTAACCCCTCCAGTTCGAAAAGATCTCTCCTAAGCTGAATATGGTCGTCTGGAGATAGTAGGATGTGAGGCAGAAAATCCGTCAACGTAGTGAAGGGACTGATATACGCAAATCTTATGTACTATAACGTCAGGCTTGGCATTGCGGCCCTCAAACTTTTGCAGGATGAGTGTAGATGCGTATTGCAGGATCGTATTGCAGAGCACCTTTGCAATACGAATTCCTAACACGTGTATTCTTGGCAGTGCAACCAAATCCTTGCAATACAGATCTGTAATATGTAGCTGCTTCGTAATATAACTCCTGACGTTTGTAATTTTGGCATATGAAATCTCTCCTCTTTGTGGTATAACTCCCACCCTTGCACTACATCCTTCAGAGCTCCGAAAGGGGGATGCACGCGCGTATTGCACGGTCGAATTGCAGAATCCTTGGCAGTTAGGGCTTGTACACGGCTCCTAGACCTCTGCATGGGCGTATTGCACAGGTATATTACACAGCCTCTTGCAATACGGGCCTGCAACGCGTCTTCTTAGCAGTACAACCAGACCCTTCTAACAAGACCTTCAGTTCGTGCATTATTGTCCTGATACTGCTTAACTACTTTTATCCTCAACTCATAGATACCGTGGTCGTTGTGTTTTCTGACAAGCAGCCTCGAAAGACCTGTTAGATGTGTTGGTGTTTGTTTGATTGTTTTTTGTTAATTCTGCAGGAGGGAGTGTTCACGCGAATTCCAGAGCCTTTTGCCACACGGACCTGAAATACACGTCTCCTTTGCAGTGTAGCAGTGAAATTTTCTGACCTTTTCAGGTAGATTATACGCGCATACTGTAGGATGGTATCGCAGCACCCATGGCAATAGGAGCCAGAATTACGCGGCTCCTGTGCAGTAGAGCCCCCAACTTATGCAATACGACCCTAAGACCAGTGAAGTGGGGAAGTGCACGCATATTGCAGAACCCCTTGCAATACGGGCTAGAAACACGAATCTCTATGCAGTACATCCTCCATTCCTCGCACTATGGTACTCACCCCTTCCCCACGCCCTCAACCTATTCAGCCCCAGGATGTACTATTGCGCTTTATTCTTGCCTACGCCCGCCGATGTAATTTTGGTTAGGATGGAGCCCCTAACACTGGCGAGAAGCTGCACTGTCCTCGTTGTAGTCATGTTTGAAGAGTGTTATACGTCATAGAAGAGAGCGTCTACAGGGTTTGGACTTTTGAGAACACATTATAACTGCTGCATCTCTTTAAGTCTTTGCCCCTGAATGGTTGACAGACGCACGCGCCATCCATGTTGCCGAAGGGACAGTGTTGCATTGCAGTGGCGTGGTGCAGGAGAAGCATTGCATGTCCTGGAGCGACTGTGTGCATGAGAATCTCGCATTGCATGTCCTGTAGCGTCTGTGTGCATGAGCAATAGCATCGTAATACACCTCTGAACTCGGTATTGCAGCGCCAGGGTTTATTGCTTGTATTGAAGCCTTGTGAACCCTCTCATGGTGGGGGTCTACATAGGTATTTTCTTCTATCTGACGCCAGACGATTTTATTCATCTGAGAGCGAGCGATATAAGGCCTGATAGTGTTAAAACTGGTACTGAAAGACTAAATTGCCATGCTTCAGCTAATTTCAGGTGATTATATGGTCCTGAGAGGCTGAGATTGCTGATTGAGTGTTACGTCGTATTGCAGGATCACACCGTATTGCAAGAGTAAAGAGCTGTGTTGCAAGATGTAATGCGCAGGTATGGTCTGTTCCGGCGGGATTAGTGCTGTATTACAAGGATATAAGTAACAATTCAAGAGCACAACGTCGTATTGCAAGGGTATAGCTTCGTACTGCAAGAGTAAAGCGTCGTATTGCAAGAGTATAACCATATTGCAAGAGTATAGCGCCGTATTGCAAGTCTGTAACGTCGCATTGCAAGGGTATGGCGCCGTATTGCAAAGGTATGACATCGTATTGCAAGTCTGTAGCGTCGTATTGCAAGGATATATTGTCGTATTGCAAAAGTATAGCGTCGAATTTGCAAGGGTATAGCATCGTATTGCAAGGGTATAGGTCGAATTGCAAGGGTGTAGCATCGTATTGCAAGTCTGCACCGTCTTATTGCAAGAGTATAGCGTCGTATTGCAGGTATATTATATTGCAAGAGTATATCGGCGTACTATAGCGTCGCATTGCAGGTATATTATATTGCAACGAGTATATCGGCGTATTGCAAGTCCATAGCGTCATGCTGCAAGTACATAGCGTCGGATTGCAAGAGTATAGCGTCGTATTCCAAGTATATAATATTGCATGAGTACAGCGTCGCATTGCAAGTATATAATATTGCATGAGTATAGCGTCGTATTGCAAGTATATAATATTGCATGAATATAGCATCGTATTGCAAGTATATAATGTTGCATGAATATAGCGTTGTATTGCAAGTACATAGCGTCATACTGCAAGTACATAGCGTCGTACTGCAAGTACATAGCGTCGTAATGCAAGAGTATAGCGTCATACTGCAAGTACATAGCGTCATACTGCAAGTACATAGCGTCATACTGCAAGTACATAGCGTCATACTGCAAGTACATAGCGTCATACTGCAAGTACATAGCGTCGTAATGCAAGAGTATAGCGTCATATTGCAAGGGTATAGCGTCGTAATGCAAGGATATAGCGTCATATTGCAAGGGTATAGCGTCGTATTGCAAGGGTATAGCGTCATACTGCAAGTACATAGCGTCATACTGCAAGTACATAGCGTCATACTGCAAGTACATAGCGTCATACTGCAAGTACATAGCGTCGTACTGCAAGTACATAGCGTCATACTGCAAGTACATAGCGTCATACTGCAAGTACATAGCGTCATACTGCAAGTACATAGCGTCGTAATGCAAGAGTATAGCGTCATATTGCAAGGGTATAGCGTCGTAATGCAAGGATATAGCGTCATATTGCAAGGGTATAGCGTCGTATTGCAAGGGTATAGCGTCATATTGCAAGTACATAGCGTCGTATTGCAAGGGTATAGCGTCATATTGCAAGTACGTAGCGTCATATTGCAAGTACGTAGCGTCGTAATACAAGAGTATAGCGTCATATTGCAAGAGTATAGCGTCATATTGCAAGGGTATATCGACATATTGCAAGAGTATATCGACATATTGCAAGGGTATAGCGACATATTGCAAGGGTATAGCGTCGTATTGCAAGGGTATAGCGTCGTATTGCAAGGGTATAGCGACATATTGCAAGGGTATAGCGACATATTGCAAGGGTATAGCGTCGTATTGCAAGGATATAACGTCTTATTGCAAGGGTATAGCGTCATATTGCAAGGGTATAGCGACATATTGCAAGGGTATAGCGTCATATTGCAAGGGTATAGCGTCGTATTGCAGGAGTATAACGAGCTGCAAGACCGAGACAGATCATCCTCTCGGTATAAAATTATCTGATATATTGCCCCTGGATTGGAGTATATCACGGTGCTGTCATATTGATATGTTATGTTATGTGTGTGTGTGAGAAAGAAAGAAATAGAGAGGGGGGGAACAGAAGAGTGAGAGAGAATGAAGAACACAGAAAAAAAAAAAAACGAATGGAAAGTGCAAGGCAAGGGAGACAGGAAAAAGAAATAGGGAATGAGGAGTGAAAACTCTCTCTCTCTTCTCTACTGTGTATATATATATATATATATATATATATATATATATATATATATATATATATATATATATATATATATATATATATATATATATATATATATATATATATATAATTTGTCTGTCTGTGTATGTCTATTTCTGTCTGTTTATATATTTATCTATGTTTTTTCTCTGTGTATATCTGTCTGTCTATCTATCTGTCTGTCTATCCTATCTATCTATCTTCACCAGCCCTATTCACTCGTGTATTGTTTTGCATAACTTATTGTACATACAGTATATACCTTTAGTCTTCATCTATCTGTCGCTGTATACCTATCAGTTCAGCTCAATCCGCCCTATCGTCCTATTTATCTGTCACTACCGCGGAGCCCCGTCCACCCTATCTACGGTATCGTTCTATCGCTCTAACCATCAATTCTCCTCTTATTCTGCCATCGCCTATTCCTCCACCATCTGTGTATCTATCGGTGTCTATCGGTAAGCCCATTTGAGTCGGAGTGGGAGCCGTGTGCTGGTGGCTGATGAAGGGGATTGAGAGAGAGAGAGAGAGAGAGAGAGAGAGAGAGAGAGAGAGAGAGAGAGAGAGAGAGAGAGAGAGGCTGATGAAGGATTATGAAGGGGTTGGGTAGGAACAGAAAATGGGAAGGAAAAGGAGAAACAGCAATACAACAGAGAGAGAGAGAGAGAGAGACTGACAGAGACAGCGCATGTGCATCACTTCACTGTATTCATATATGCATGTATGTGGGTGGGAAGCGTGTACACATGTTTGTATATGTACAGTATGTATGTATGTAGTGGTGGCGTGAAAGAGAGAGAGGTGGCGTAGCACTTACCGTAAATATTTAGTGGGTGCGAATAACAATCCCTGGTTCTACTGACAGTAAGTTGGCACGCTTTTAGGATTGAATATATACATGTCTTTTTGGCCACTTCACATGTCGAGTTTGTTTTCATTTGACGGAACTGAGTCACGTCTATAACTTGAATACAGTGCTAGATTTTGTGGTTACGTGAAGTTATATGAGCGGTGGTTATGAAGCCGAAATGTGTCTCCTTTGTTACCAGTCATGTCAACCCTCCAGTCTGACTACACTTGGCAACTAAATAAGCTGAAAGAGGCAAGGGATCATTGTCAGGTTGAAGTAAATGCGCGATATTGTCACCTCCTCCTTATTCTTTTTCTTTCTTCTTCTATTTCCTCTTCTTTCATTTTTTTTTTTTTTTTTTTTTTTTTTTTGTCAGGCTCCACTACAGACAAATTTACTCAGCTGACGGAGGCTTCTTGCTGTGAAAATGTGAGACTTTTTCCACGTATTCCCTCATTACGAATAAAATAGTGTAGCGGTAGCAGGAATATATTAAAAGGAAAAAAATACCCTTAAGTTGAACTGGTTAAAAGGATTGTGGGTACTGTATTTGAGGGACGATAGTGTATTGTCGGCAGGGGATCGTTACTGAGGAGGGATCATTCTTTTCAGTACGAGGTATTTCCTAAGCTGATTATCACTGAGCGGCGATAGCAAGAACAGGAAATATGGCGTTAAACCGTCTTCCCTTCTAAGTCGATTGTACCTGTGTTAATTGGATAGGATAACTTCTGTACATGAACGCTACCGATGTGATTACTAACAGGGGGTGTGACTCTCTCTCTCTCTCTCTCTCTCTCTCTCTCGTTTTTTCCTTTTTTTCTCATTTTCGTTCCCATCGTCTATCTCTTCTCCACCCCCCCTATCCTCTCTCTCTCTCTCTCTCTCTCTCTCTCTCTCTCTCTCTCAGAACAACCCAGGTACGGTATTTTATTGTTCCATTCCAACTAAGGACAGACGATTTTACTCAGCAAAGATATGGATCCCTGAGCCCTCTCAGTATCGCCTCATGTAAGTCTATTATTCTGTCTGAGATGCGATTTTATTCATCTGAGTTAGGTCATGGGGGGTTGACGGTACTCCCACAGGTCTCTCCCAAGGTGAAAAAAAAAATCGTCTGGCGGAAGCACGAATGCGGTATAATAAATGACATCAAGACGTCCAAGAAACCTAATAGACGGTTATGGCTCCTTGCTGACTTCAGACGATTTTCCTCAGCTCGAGAAATATAACTAGAGGGGGTTCCGTGTGGCCTTCTTTTACCATCTCATGGTCGATCCAGCTGTAGTATTCTATTCCAAGTGACGCTGGACGATTTTATTCAGCTGCGTTATAGGAGCCTGAGTGTTAATTCTTTCCCCCAGGCGATTTTCCAGGAGCTGAGTGAAATCGTCTGATGGTAGTAAGAATATAACGAACTAATACGTCGTAGGGTGAATATAACGAACCAGTACGTCATGGGTGAATATAACGAATTAATACGTCATGGGTGAATATAACGAATTAATACGTCATGGGTGAATATAACGAACCAGTACGTCATGGGGTGAATATAACGAATTAATACGTTATGGTAGCGAAGGAGTTAGTTGAAGAAAATAAGGCAATAGTAAGAATGTATTAATCTACGTCGTTATACTGAAGGGATTGATAATATTACTCATATGTGTTTGGGTCCTATTTTGAATGACTTTGTAGACTTCGTTACACCTCCTCCCTAGCGATTTATGCTACACTTTACACCTTGGTATCCTCTGGTTTATTGTTGATGCAGAGTACGTCGATATTATAACTGTACAAATACCTAGCGTACAAGGGAATGTTTGGGTGTAACGCACGAGAATACAATAAATCGCCAAGTAAACGGTGTTGCGGAACCTCCTGTAGTAGAATACGATCCTTTTTATCACAGTACCATGACTTTTTTTTTATTTTTTTTTTTAAATGTGAGGAAGAAGGAACCAAAGGCAACAATGTACAAATGGAAGAATTATTATACCTACATATAGATAATTTATTTATTTATTTAGTTATTCTTTAAGATACAACACTTTCGGCCGCACTTGGACCCTCATAAGCCAAGCACACGTCCAGGCGAAACTGTGCCATCATAGAGAAAAATAATGAATAATATGTGACTAATACGATACACTGATGGTTTAATATCGCTTTGTGTACACTGTTACATACGACGGCTGAGAGACTGTATGTGAGGGAATGAGCTTGCTTTCACTTTCCCGTCTGCTCCTCTAGGTAGTAATGAGTGTATATAGAAAAATACTAATACCCCACCATTATCATCATCATTACCCCCATTACCCTGTCAGGAGTGGTCACGCTATTAAATTACTCCTCTTCCTACTCCTCCTTGCCTCCTCTTTCCTCCTCCTCCTCGCCTCCTCTTTCCTCCTCCTCCTCCTCCTCACTCTTCCCCCTAATCGTCTTTCCATCTTCTCCCAATTTCCCTCCTTCCTGTCCTCCTCCTCGTCTCTCTCTCTCTCTCTCTCTCTCTCTCTCTCTCACACACACACACACACACACACACACACACACACACACACACACACACACACACACACACACACACATCAGTCGCCAGGGAATAATAACAGAGTGGACCTTTAATGATTGTGGTTGTGGATGGTGGTAGTTGTGGTGAATGTTGGTAGTTGGGACATTCACCTCTGTAATTACTAGCTTGGGGAGGATGGTTGTAGTTGTGGTTGATGGTTCTGAGCGGAGGAGTGTGGTAGGTAAAAGTGGTAGGAAAGTTGTGGTTGTGAGTAGTGGTTGTTATGGTGAATGGTTGTAGTTAAGCTGAAATGGTGGTGATCAGTAGTAGTTGTGGTTAAATTGTTGTGACTGGAAATAGTGGTAGCTGTGATAGTGGTTGGAAAGGATAGTGTAGTCATGAATGTTGGTAGTTATAGTGGATAGTGGTTAACTGACTGAAATAGGGGCTGTGTCCATGAAGAGCGTGTGTGTGTGTGTGTGTGTGTGTGTGTGAGAGAGAGAGAGAGAGAGAGAGAGAGAGAGAGAGAGAGTCATCATTCAGGACCTTACAGTCATAATTTCCACCAGGAATAACTACCACCATCACTCACTCTCACACACACACACACACACACACACACACACACTGATGCGGGTTGACAACACAGAATATAAAAACAATCATCATCATCATCAGTACCACAACTACCACCATCCCCATTACAACAAAAACAGCTTACAGTAACAACATCTACCACAACTACCACCATCAGAACCAATAACAGCTACCACAACTACCATCGTCAGTGCAACCACAACAACGTCCATTGATAGAACCACCATCCCTGCAACCACAACTACCACCATCACCACAGCCACTGCTATTTCCATCACCATCACCGCATCCACAACTACCACCACCACCATAACCACAATTGCCACCATCGCCACAGCCACAGCTACCACCATCACCACAGCCACAACTATCACCCTCACCACAGCCACAACTACCACCATCACCAAAATCACAACTACCGCCATCGTCATCATCACATCACCACAACCACAACTACCACTATCACCATTACCACAACTGCTACCATCAACACAACCACAACTACCACCATTACCACAACCACAACTACCACCTTTTGTCGTAGTGGTGGTGGATGTGGCCCTTGGGAGTGTTAAAGGGGGGGTGTAGGGGACCGTAACGGAGGGGGCAGGGGAGGGGGAAGGAGGGGAAGGGAGGGAGGAAAGAGGAAGGGGGAGGGGGTGAAGGAGGGGTGTACGTAATTTTATATGAGCGTAGAGATGGATGGTTCGTTGGGAGGGTTAAGGGAGGAAAGGGGAGAGGGAGACAAGAGAAGGGAGGGAGGTAAGATACATGGAGTGGGGGATGGGGAGAAGAGAAAGGGAGGATAGGCTGGAACGAGAGAGGGATGAAGGGAATATAAAGTGAGGGAAAGGATAGAGAGAGAGAGGATATCTGAACTGGCATAATCCAGAATGATAATATTGGGAATGAGAAAAGAGTGGACAAGAAAAACAGGAAAATATAAGCATAGAGAGAGGCAGAAAAGTAAGTTGGAAAACGAGGAAATAAAGAAGAAAAATGTAAGTCAATTATTTAGGGAGAGAAAAAGAAGTAGGATGAAAGGAAAAACGAAAAGAAAGAGGAATCTGAAAAAAAAAAATAAGTTGAGAAGCTGAAGAGAGAAAATGAAGAAGGATAAAAGAAAAACGAAAAGAAAGAGGGAAGTGAAGAGGGATCAGTCAAGTTTTTCGAGCGTGTACCTGCGTCGCTTTGGCTTACGGTCAGAACAACAACATCAAAAGAGATATTCAAGTGGCAATAAGGGAGTCCAAAGATCTTCGTAGCTGGGAGGAGTTGGGACAGAGCGGTGATGAGATAGGGGGGAGAGGTGGAGCGTGGGTAGGGGTGTGGGTGGTTTTGGGTAGTGGGTAGGGGTGTGGATGGGGTGGTGTTGAGAGTAAGGTGTGTGGGTGGGTGGGTGGGGTATGTGAAAGTGGGCGTTGAGATGGGTGTAGAGCAGGGTGTGTGGGTGGGCATGGTGTATGAGAGAGTGGAGGTGAGGGTAGGGTGTGTGGGTGGGGTGGGTATGCTAGAGTGTGGTTTGCAGGTAGGGTGTGTGGATAGATCGAAGGTGGTGTTATGAGTGGAGTGGGTTTGTGAGAGGGTGTTTGTGAGGGAAGTGTTTGTTTGTGTGTGGGGGGGGGATGTATGGGATTGATATGTGAAGATAGAATATGCGGGGCTATGTGAGTGAGTATGGGGAAGTTAGGGTATGTAATTGGAGCGGGTATATGAAAGGATGGCGTGGTGGACGTGTGAGAGGGTGGGTTTGAGGTGGCTGCAGGGTAGGATGTGTGGGTGGACTTGGCAGGGTGGTGGATATTGACAGGTTAGTGTGTGTGTAGGAATGGGCTTGGTAGGGGATGTTTAGGTGTAGCTGATGGGTGGGAAGTCACATCATTCACTTACGTTGAAGTCTCCTTAATTGAGGCAAAGTATTCAGTTAGAAGAAGAGGGGAGGAAGTAGAGAAAGGTAAGTTAGAGAGGCGTGTAGAATGGACTAGGATGGTGATTGGCAGTAGGGCAGGATAGGAGGAATATAGCTCTTGACGATGGAAATTATATGCAAGGCAGTACTGGTAGGAAGGCGTTTTAGATCAAAGTTTTCTGTAATTCATGAGGGACGGAGGGCGTTGGGTAAGAGTTTGTGGAATGGAAGTGAGGAAAGTGGGAGCGTAATTTGTGATGAGCGATGGAGGTCTAGCGGTTTGAAAACTTACATCAAAGTTTTCTCCCTGGCAGAAAAAAAAGTAGGCAGATGTTGCTTTCTTGTACCTTGCGTGTTGAGTAACAGGTCTAATTATGAGATGTGTGAAAAAATATATACAAGCATTAAGAAAAATAGAGAGGGCTGGAAGGAGAGACTGGAGGAGGAAGAGAGACATGGAGGCAGTGAGAGAGAGAGAGAGAGAGAGAGAGAGAGAGAGAGATGACGGGTGATATGGTGGAAGGAGAGGGAAGGGAGAAAAATACGGAAATGTGAGAGAGAGAAAAGGAGGTGAGGAGAGTGGTCCCTAAGGTGACATGAATCTCTCTCTCGCCCATACAGGGAGACGCCCTCCCTCACCCTACATGACTCACACATTTTCGTACACACACCCACACATACCGTACATACATGCATACAAATATTCATACACACATATACTTTCGTACTCACTTCACACACACACACACACACACACACACACACACACACACACACACACACACACACACACACACACACACACACACACACACACACACACACACACTCCATAAAGTCGGAACAGTGTTAATTCTGCAACAAAAATTCCACACCACAACTACAACTATTCATCCAATTCTCGGACACCACCACCATCCTGACTACCACCACTACCACCATCATTACCACCAACATTCTCACAATTTTTCCGCGTCTGTTACCATCCCTTGTTCCTCTACCAACATATTCTTGAAATATTTATTTATTTTACCTTTTTGTCGCTCACACCTGTAATTATTTAAGTTTTTACGAGTCACTCAGGTGAATAAAATCGTGTGATGTTAACTGGAGTAGATCACCTAGAATTCCCCCGATCATTAGAGGGTTAATTATGACTGTATCAATGGTCCTATGGTATTAACACTCCCAGGTTGCTTTGACATGCTCTCAGCTGAATAAAATCGTCTGGCTTTAACTGGAATAAAATGGTAAAGTAGGAGCGACCGTAAGAGAGTTAACCACAACTTCGATCTACCACAACTACCAACATTTCATCTGCCACAGTTTTGATCTACCACAACTACCAACATTGCGTCTGCCACAGTTTTGATCTACCACAACTACCAACATTGCGTCTGCCACAGTTTTGATCTACCACAACTACCAACATTTCATCTGCCACAGTTATGATCTACCACAACTGCCAATATTTCTTTAACCGCCACATTATTGTTACCACAGTTATCAGTATTTAACAACAATGACCTACCACAACTACCAGCATTTCATCGACCAGTTTCTTCTTGCCTACCACACCTTAGTCATTCTTCTGTGATTTTTTTTTTTTTACCACAACTACCACATCAACGACAGTATTGACGTACCATAGCTATCAGTATTTCTACCACATTGCCTTTCTTACCACAGTTACCAGTATCTTCTCTACGGGTAATATTTTCCTACCACAACTACCAACATTTTCTGCACCACAATTTTCATCAACCACAACTACCAACGTTTCCTCCACCACAACTACCACATTCTAACCACCATTCCTCTCACCACACCTACCAGCATTTATTCCTACCACCTTATTGTCCTACCACAACCATCACTACTGCAACCAACATTTTCCCTACCACAATTTACACCTTCAGATTTCCCCTGAGTAAAGTGCTCTTAGAATAAACAAACATTTCTTAATTCCTTTCCCGTAGCGATTTATTCTGCGATAGTCTGTTTCTCCTTACCTGACAAAGATCTCCTACGTTTTTTAGCTCAGTGGGTGGCCAGGCGTAGTCAGATTGGAGGGTTGATTCGACTAGTAACCAAGGAGACTCATTTTTATATCATAACTAAGGTTCATCTCTACCACAACAACTTGCACTCTTTACCACAACAACTTCTTACTCTCTCTACCACAGCAACTTCATACTCTCTCTACCACAACCACAGTAGGCATTTGTTACTACCACAGCTTGACCCAACAACTGACATCACTACCACAGCTACCAAAATTCCCTATCTTTTTATCCTCTTAATCTGTCTCTTATCACTCCTTATCTCCACATAGCTTCGCCACTTCAGCCCGATAACCCTCATTACATCATATCGCGTCTGCTTCCTCACTTCTTTACTTCCTCACTTCTTACTTCCTGAATTCATTTTTCTTCTGCTATTTCTCATTCCTCAGGTATTTTGTCTCATCACTCTGACCGTTTTGGGGGATGAGAGATAGTGGTGATGATGATAAGAAATTGATAATAAATAAAAATGGTGGTGGTGATGGAGGAGGAGATGATGATGGTGATGATTATGATGATGATGATGATGATGACAAGGATGAAAAAAGATTAAGACGAAGAATAGGTGTAGCAACAACAACAAAAACAACAATTAGAACAGGAAAAACAAGATGAAGAAAAGTAAGAAGAACAATAAAAACAACACAAACGAAATAAACCAAAACACAGCGATATGAAAACAAAAACAATAAACACAATCCCTTTATCTTCACCCACAGTAAAATAATCAGTAAAATGCAAAACAAAAACACGAATTCTTTAAACACACAAGGCCAGACACCGAAAATAAAAGTCGGGAGAGGGAAAAAAAATCGCGAAGTTTAAATTACGCGGAACGAAGTGGAGGGTCACGGCGCGAATATTTTGACCCTGGGAAAATTTGGGGTCGCTGTGTATGTGTTTTATTCTGGAGGTGTGGGGTGGTGTGGAGTTGTGAGAGAGAGAGAGAGAGAGAGAGAGAGAGAGAGAGAGAGAGAGAAAAGAGAAACAAGAGAAGTGTTAGGTAATAGTAAAGTTGATAGAGAAATAGAGATGGAGGAACTGAACAGAAGCAGGAAATTGGGTAAGTGGAGAGAGAGAGAGAGAGAGAGAGAGAGAGAGAGAATCACGAAATACGAGGGAGTATGGGAAAATTATGCATGCTTGTTTATATTTGTGCACATGCATTTATACTTGGGAGACGTCTGCGCGCGCGTGCGCCCGTGTGTGTGTGTGTGTGTGTGTGTGTGTGTGTGTGTGTGTGTGTGTGTGTGTGTGTGTGTGTGTGTGTGTGTGTGTTCTAACGCGTAATACACACAAATGTAAATGTACACACACACACACACACACACACACACACACACACACACACACACACACACACACACACACACACACACACACACACACACACACATACATACATACACAATTAGAGAAAGAGAGAGAGGTTGCAATTGCATGCATGTGTGAGTGGACATGTAAGTAGTAGTAGAGCGTGTGTAAGTGCCTGTACGTTTAGGTGTTGGTGCTTGTGTGTGTATACAGTTGAGAGAAAAGAATTACTGTGTGTGTGTGTGTGTGTGTGTGTAAGACGCGTACGTATGAGCGTGTGCGTGAGGGACAAATGTAAACATGATTTTTCCACCATGCTGGTCTCACATCCATCCACAAATTTTAATGTTTAATATTTTACGGGAGTGTTGTTTTAGTGTGTGTGTGTGAGAGAGAGAGAGAGAGAGAGAGGTAGTGGTGTTGAATATGTTTGTACTCGTATACATAAGTATTTGTGTGTGTGTGTGTGTGTGTGTGTGTGTGTGTGTGTGTGTGTGTGTGTGTGTGTAGCTTTTGGGAGATAAACTTACTGTGTCCTGTTTCCACGCTCACACAACATGCAGTCAAAATGCAAACAAATACGCACATCCACATACATACGGTGTAAAGGCGTATATTCATGCAAATGTTTTGTAGCCTACAGTGTAATGAGATGCGCTCTATCCTGTCCGTGCATACCATTACCACTTATAGATATTCACATGAGTACATTATATATACAGCATACTTGTTTGCCTACCTGTATAGATCACACCCTTCCAAATGGTGTTTTTCCATGCAGATAATTCTCTCGCTGCATGTTCATTTTTTATATGCGATTGTTTGTTTACTCTTGCGTACATATATATTTTACATTTGTTCATAGTTGGGCCTGCGAGTTTCCACAGCTGACTCCCATACACCAAGCAGTAACTCCTACGGTTTGATAAAGGCGCATCTTTAATAACCACTGATTGAGGATTTTATTTAGCCTAGGGGCGAACTCCCTGTATGGGTTAAAAGAATTGCGTATTCATATAGTATCAGTAGTGGTGGTAGTAATACAGTAGTAGTAGTAGTAGTAGTAGTAAAGGCGCTGGCTGTATCGATAGAGGTGGCCTAATGGACCTAAATTGATTTCCGGCAGTGCCAAGGAACAGTTAAAGGATTTGAATTTCATAACGCAGACTTAACTGATCTACTGGAAGACCCACCAACATGTAAAAATAACCCAGCAAATACCAGTACACCAGCCCTGTATTAGACAGCCCTAGCATGTATTCAATATGGACGGTAGGTGTTAGCGCCGAAGTGAAGCCTGTGAAGCCTGTGCCCTGAAGTCGGCCACGTAATAAAAACTAGTTGTTAGTGGTAGGTGGAGGCGCTCACCATCCACTCACTCGATGTAGTGCTGCTGTCAGGTGTCTGCCCTTTCCTCTCCTCCATCCTTCTTTCCTTCCATCCTCTTCTGTCTTTCTTTCCTTCATTCTTTCCTTGTCTTTCTGCCTTCGGGTAACTGTACACTTCCTCTTCTGTCTTTCTTTCCTCTTCCTTCTGCCTGTGGGTGACTCGACACTGAGTGACTAAATGGTTTCCTGTACACCAGGAAACCATTTACAACGCTGGGTGGTAACCATATAACCAAATTTTGGCACCTAGTGGTTTAGTGGGTAATTATTGCGCTCCAGTCAGATTGAGCTGGTGAAGGTTTATATCCAAGGGGTGGTTGGGGTTGATTGCTCATGTAATGCCACTCAGGGATGAGTGAGGCAGGTCACTCATCTTAAATGTCGGGACCAACTGCCTAGCCCCGGGCTCCTACGCTCCTCATGGGGCAATGTAGGATTGGATGATGGATGTTGTTGTTGTTGTTGTTGTAATAATAGCAGCAACCCCAGGCTCATCTGAACGTGTACCCAGTGGACTGCAGGTTTAGTTGCCCTCTTCCGTATTCCACCATCCTCTTCTCGGGGGATAGGAAAGGGATTGAGGGACGTTTGTATAACCAGAGAGTTCCACCACCTGTTTATATCATACCACCGCATGAAGGAGTCCCTCTACTCCACCTCAAGCATAACAACATAAACCTTAGCATACCTCAAGTCCTCTGATCATGTGAATTTTTCTGTTCATACTTTCTTACCACCAGCTCAAGACGATTTCATTCAACTTGGTGTGGGATTTATTTATTTATTTACTTAAGGGGTCAGTTAAGGCAGTATCTAACCCCTTCGAAAAATACTCCTAAGTTGAATAAAATCGTCTGGATGCAGCAAAAATGAAGTACAGAGTGTGTCGTCGGGGTGAAGATGTTAAAATTAGGCGAAATAATTGTATGGTAAACTCAGCCTTAGAGTATTACACGCATACGTGTGGACGGATAAATACGCACACACGCTGCTCTACATGTGAACTTAGAGAGAGAGAGAGAGAGAGAGAGAGAGAGAGAGAGAGAGAGAGAGAGAGAGAGAGAGAGAGAGCAATCAAAAGAGAGCGAGTGAGAGATAAAAGAAAGAGACAAGGATTAGATTCTTGCGGTCGTAAAAGTCAATCTCTTCCTACTTACGGGCTAGAGAGCAACTCCCCCCCTTCTCTCTCTCTCTCTCTCTTTCTCTCTCTCAAAAATAATAGGTCTTTCTGTATATTTTTCCGCACCGACTAAAACACACAACCTTCGACCTCCTGTCTTCCTTCCTCTTCGTCCTCTTCCTCTTCCT
Source organism: Coenobita brevimanus (assembly GCF_032717465.1). Lineage (NCBI taxonomy): Eukaryota > Metazoa > Arthropoda > Malacostraca > Decapoda > Coenobitidae > Coenobita > Coenobita brevimanus. The sequence goes on along the minus strand of NC_137056.1, from coordinate 11,850,792 downwards.
TTCTTCTTCCTCTTATTTTCACCATCCCTTCCACTCTTTCTCTCCATCTCTTTTTCTTCCTCTTCTATACTCTCTTTTTTCTCTTTTCTCTCCTCTTTTTATCGTCTTTTCCACACCCTTTTTCTCCCCCTTCATTTTTCCTCGTCATTTTTTTTCTCATATCCTTCTGTCTGTGCTGTCGTCTACCGTCTGTTTTACTGTGTATATCTCTCTCTCTCTCTCTCTCTCTCTCTCTCTCTCTCTCTCTCTCTCTCTCTCTCTCTCTCACACACACACACACACACACACACACACACACACACACACACACACACACACACATCGGAGAAGTGAAATCCTTCGTGACGGTACCGTAGACTATTGACGCTGTGTGTGTGTGTGTGTGTGTGTGTGTGTGTGTGTGTGTGTGTGTGTGTGTGTGTGTGTGTGTGTGTGTGTGTGTGTGAATCCTTTTACCACCAAACAATTTCATTCAGTTTTGGGATGACCTCTCGTTTTTAAGTATATCTGAATCTAGCCCCTCTTGGTGGACTAATTTCAACCAGACTGAATAGACACCTGGTAGTAATTGAGTAAAAAATAAATGAATAAATAAGATAAAAAGCTAAAGATGAGGCAGCTGTCATGAAATCCTTAGTGGCTCTGTTCATCTTTTTTTTTAACTTGGGCCTTTGAGCCTGTTGCGGAGTGTTTACTTATTCTCCTAGGACGGAAGACACCTGCATCAATCGGTAGAGAGATGGCCTGCAGTCCTAACGGACCCAGGTTCGAATCCCGGCTGGGGCAGGGAACAGTTTAAGGATTTGAATTTCATTAAATCAGGCTTTACTCATCTATTAGAAGACCCGCCGACATGTCGTAAAAATACCCCCGCTAATACCAATACACCAGTCCTGTATGAGACAGCCATAGCATGTATTCAATATGGACAGTGGGTGTTAGCGCCGAAGTGGTGACATGTAGAGGTGTATGGTATGTAGGAGGACTACTGGGCCTTGGTAGCAGGCTGTGAAGCCTATGCCCAGAGTCGGACACATTAAAAAAAAAAAAAAAGTTACCTGACCTCACCTGTGTGTTAACCTTGATGTTTAGTTTATCTGGCACGCTACAAAGGATGATGGACACCTGAATTGAGTGACACCAGCTGAATATACCAGGGTTTGAGGCCTGGTATTATCCGTGTTGTTGAAATAGAAAGAAAATAAGAACAGTGATGTGGTGTGATTGTATTGAAGGGCTTGAAATGGTACTCTTTTCTCCTCCTTTTCTCTTCCTTTCCATCAAATGAACCACCTTCCTTCCTTCCTTCCTTCCACAGATAATAAGCTTCTTTCCTTCATCCTTCTTCCCTCCCTCACTTGTTTATTCTTTCCCTCTGTTCCTCACAAATGCCAGCCCTTTTTTCTTCCTGCTTGCCTCTTTCACACACACACACACACACACACACACACACACACACACACACACACACACACACACACACACACACACACACACACACACACACACACACACACACACACACACACACACACACACACACATCCTCCATCCTTCCGTCCCTCTACAAATTACCGGCCCTTTTCTTGCAGTCCTTGTTCCCCTTCCTACCTCCTATCCTCCTCCTCCACCTCCTCAAAACGAGCCTCCTTCCTTCCTTCCTTCTGGCCCTCACTCCCTCTGTCACCTGATCACCCCGGGGGACAATAACAACTTCACCTGAGCCAAATTACTTACTTGTGTGTGTGTGTGTGTGTGTGTGTGTGTGTGTGTGTGTGTGTGTGTATAACTATAACTATGCACGTATTTTCCCTTATATCCATTAATATCTTTACTTCAAACTTAGTGTATTTTAAAGATCCAGAATTTTCTCACTTTAACTCTTTTATTTTTTTTTATGATTTTCTCTCGGTTCCTGTATTTTGATTTTCAATGTTTTCTTTCATTCCCTTTTTTTTTTTCGTTTTGGCAATTTTTTTTTTTTTTTTTTTTTTTTTTTTTTCAGAGAAGATTTTCCAAGCGGTGAGGAAATTAAATTCGTTTGGCGTTAGATGGAGCAAAATATATAAGTTTAAAGAAAGACTCTCTCTCTCTCTCTCTCTCTCTCTCTCTCTCTCTCTCTCTCTCTCTCCAACTTTGCTCTCTTCAGTGGCGTATGAGATTCCATTGTGGAGCCATCGATGTCAGGCAGGCAGACAGGCGGGTAGGTAGGTAGGTAGGTAGGTAGGCAGGCAGGCAGAGAGCGAGATAGGTTGATGGGAAGAGTGGTAAGTAGGAAGGAAGAGGGTAGGGTGGTAGATAGGCAGGTAGGTAGACAAGCAGGTAAGTAGGTAGGTAGGCAGAGAGGTAAGTAGGTAGGTAGGCAGAGGGCGAAATAGGTTGATGGGAAGGATGGTAAGTAGGAAAGCAGAGACTAGGTTGGTGCGAAGGTAAGTAGGTTGATAGGCAGGTGGGTAGGACGGAAGGAGGGTGAGGTTGTTAGGTAGGCAGGGAGGAGGAAGGCAGAGAGAGACAGACAGGCAGAAATAATGTGATGGAATGGATAGTAGGCAGGTAGGCAGGAGGGTAGGTAGGATATAGGTAGGCAGGCAGATAGGTAGGGAAGTAGGGCAGTTAGATGGAGTTTAGGCAGAAGGGTAAGTCGACAGGTAGAGAGGGAGGCTGACAGGTAGGTAGGAGGGTTGGTTTAGTGTTGAGTTAGTAGGTAGGAAGGATAATATATTGATGGAAAGAGAGTAGGCAGATAGGATGGTAGAAAGGCAGGCAGGAGAGAGGCAAACTGAGAGGCAGGCAAGCAGGTAGGGTGGAAAATAGATTATTGGGAAGGAGGGTAGGCAGCTAAAAAGCTAAGCAGAAGGGTAGGTAGGATATTTAGGTAGGCATCCATGCATGCAGAGAAATGCATTGATGGGCGGGATGATAGGTAGGTAGGATGTGGGTAAGGTGGTAGGCAGGTGGGTAGGCAGGATATCAGGCAGGCAGGCAGAGAGAATCAGAGAGAGAGAGAGAATCAGGCAGCGCAGCATGGAAAGCAGGGGCGGTGAGGGAGAAAGGCAGAGGAGAGGCAGGCAAGGGAGGCTGTCAGGTGTGTAGGCAGGCAGGCAGGCAGGGAAGAAGACAGGTAGGAAATGAGGGAGAGAGAGAGAGAGAGAGAGAGAGAGAGAGATTCTGACACATACATTTCCAGTCAGTCAATCAGGGAGATGAAGAAGGGATTAGGGATTTAGAGAGGCAGGGAGAGGTGGAGGATGGAGGGAGGGAGAGAGGACATATGAGGGAGGACAGACAGAAAGAGAGAGAAAGGAGGGAGGGAGGGAAAGAAAGCGAGAGGAACGAGGGAGACAGGGAGAGAGAGAGAGAAAAGAGGGAGAGCGGGAAAGAAAGAGTGGAATGAGGGAGGGAGAAAAAGAAAGAGAGAGGAAAGAGGGAGGGAGGGAAAGAAAGAGAGGAAAGACGGCGGGAGAGAAACAATGGGGAAGGAAGGAAGGAAGGAAGGAGAGAGAGGGGAGATGATGATGTAGGAGGGAAGAACGAGAGATACAGAGATGTAGAATAAAGAAAGAGAAGAGGGAGAGAGGGCACACTGGAGTACAGTATGTTAAACGTTGTAAACAGCAACATACATAATGATCCTTCTGAAGCTTTTTGTTACGGGATAGGCTATAACTAAGGTATTGTTCTCTGAGGTAAAGACAAAGATAGCAGAACACGAAGGCCTTCCCCACCCACCTACCCAACCCTCCAGCCGAAGTCGACAGGAAAAAATTGAGAACTCGCAAGCAGAAAGGAAAAACTGCCATGAAAGTTTTCCTGCTTTAATCTGAAGAGAAAGCAATATGAGAAGCACATAATGACATTCTGTGGTTGTACTGTTTACGCTTTGTCCTGTACGAAATAAACTGTCCTTCAGAAATATGTTACTCAAGGATGAATAGGTTTACTTGAGAATTAGAAGCCAAACACTTATTCAGGCAGTGTTTAGATGTTAACACTTAATGTTTACCACACTGAATGACAATTTGTTCAGTATACTCACAACTTTACGGAAGAAGAAATGTTCAGCTTCATGTGACTGGAAACATTTGCCTACAGTTACTTGAATTGTATTTAGACTGTTCTGTTATGAGGTATTTTTCGACTGGCATATTCTCGTGTCCTTTGAATATTTGGTACATTTGAATGAAATCTTCTCGTAGTATGTGCGTATTTTGGTAGAGATTCATTCCTCCTAAATTTTCCTCTTATAATGTATCTCTCAGTCTTGGTATCGTTTTCTTTACTCTTCACTGTACTCTCTCTGTCTTCATATCTTTTTCGTTATAAGGTGGCCAGAACTGGATACATAACTCCAAGTGCGGTCGTACTAGGAAATTATGCAAGGTGAGGACGATGGTTTCCGATGTATTTTTTAATGCTCTGACTCCGAAATGGATTAATCTGCTGGCTTCCATAGCATCATCTATAAGGTGTATTTGGTTTCAGATCATTTGGTATGCTAATTGGTGTCTTTTCATGGTTCATATTATCAAACTGGATATTATGCATGGAGGGAAGATGGCGGGAAGGAGAGGTAGAGGAAAGACAGAGGAGGGAGAAAGGAGGAAGAGAGAAGGAAGAAGGAAAGAGGGAGGGTGGACAGAGAGAAATTAGGACAGATGAGGAGGAGGGAGAAGAGAAAAGGGAGATGAATGTACGAGAGGCGAAGGGAGGGAAGGAGATGAAGAAGGGACGATACACGTTGGTAAATAAACTGTGAAGGAAGGACGAATGTCAGAGAGAGAGAGAGAGAGAATAAGGAAGATCGGAGAGGGGAAAAGAGAGGGAGGAGGGGGATAGGGAACGAAGGAGGGGGAAGGGGGAAGGAGAGAGAGAGAAGAGAGAGAGAGTGAACAGTATTGTCATCTTGAAAAGTTATGATCAATAGGAAGAGGGTCGTCAGGGTGTGTGTGTGTGTGTGTGTGTGTGTGTGTGTGTGTGTTTTCTTATGTGTATGTTTTGCTATTATGTACTGAGTTTCGTGTATGTGTTTGTGTGTACGACTATATATCATTGTGTTGTGTGATGTACGGTTTTGTTATCGTGTGTCTCAATTGTTTGGAGAGAGAGAGAGAGAGAGAGAGAGAGAGAGAGAGAGAGAGAGGAAGAGGAGGAGGAGGAGGAGGAATCATCAAATGTGTGTATAATAGAAGGGGATGGCAGGTTCTGTGTGTGTGTGTGTGTGTGTGTGTGTTCTCGCGCGCGCGTTCCTCACTCCGTCTGTGCCACAATACACCACCCTCCCTCATTTACTCTCCTCACCCTTTGTCCCATCTCTTCACTCTTGGTCTGCTTTAGCTTCTTCGAACACCATTCTCTCTCTCTCTCTCTCTCTCTCTCTCTCTCTCTCTCTCTCTCTCTCTCTCTCTCTCTCTCTCTCTCTCTCTCTCTCTCTCTCTCTCTCTAAACATCATCACACAGGGAACTTTTTTATATATACTAGAAAACAAAAATTTTCTCCTAAAATGATTGTTAAGAAGTAGGGATGGCAAAAGTGCACAGGTAAGAGATGAAAAAAAGCACAGAAACAAGAGGATTCCACCAGCTATAAATACACGTTTGTGGCTAAGGTGTGGAATGTAGTGATGGGTATAGGTCTCCAAATCACCCATCCTGAATGCTCTCTTGTATCTGCTTTTTTCACCTCTTATCTCAGCATTATTGACCTTTGCAGATTTGTGAGACATATACCCATTACTACATTCCACACCAAGCCACAAACTTGTATTAAATTGTAGCTGGTGGAATGCTCTTGTTTCTGTGCTTTTTTCAACTCTTATCTGTGCACTTTTGCCATTCCTACTTCTCAACAATCGTTTTAGAAGATTTTTTTTTTCTAGTTTCTATATGATTTTTTTTTTTTTTCTGATGCATAATTATGCATTAAGCAAGTGTTATACTTGGATTGTCGCATGCATAGCATCATTTCGGCATTCCAAGCATGCTTGTACATGTATCATGTGATGTGATTAGGATACTTCTCACTTACATGGGATGATTTCCGTACTCATGCCCGCATTCTGAGCATGCATGTACAACTGTACAAAAAAGTATCGTTACTCAGTGGTCCGATAGATGCGTAACGAACACTACGATGGCTGCTGTTTCCGAAGGGTTGATACATTCATATCGACGCATTTATTACCTCAAACACAGGAAATGCCTCTGGTATCTCATGCATAATCAACATTGTTGGATATGCAGGGGTACCAACAGTTTCTTTGCCCCCTGCCTGTTTTTCCTAAACCATCGTCGTTTGTCATATTGTTTAGGACAAAGTCGTAACGATACTTTTTTGTACAGTTGTACACCCAAGGAAAGTTCCGCCTCAATACCTGCCTGCCGTTTTTGACGTTTATGCGTGAGGCAACCACTATAGGCCTAGTCACGGCGCGCGACTCTGAGGTTATTATCGTGCCCTGGCAACCTACCATTCAAAGGTGCGTCTGATTTCGTGTATAATATGAGACGCTTGTGAATCGTATATAATATGTTCGTGTATAATATATTCGTGCACAATAATATGATTCGTGTATAATATGATACGAAATTGGAAGCACTTTTGAATTGTAGGTTGCCAGGGTACATGACAACCTCAGAGTAGTGCGCCGCGACTCAAGTGAAGCAGTAGCCAGGCACTCAAATGTCCGGTACCACTGTGTGGGAGGGGAGAGGTTAAGGGAGAAGGAAGGCTGGGGGGAGCTGATAGTTCCTACCCCTCCCTGTTTCATCCTCATCCTTCTCACACAGTTACCAGAGATATGAATGTTGGTTACTGCTTCGCAACCACTTGTCTCACATTTACTCTTTCGAAGTGGTGAGAGAGAGTGTATAACGCGGCAGGAGAAAACAGTGACAAATTAAACTGAATTAAAACGAGAAACAAATTACAAATTATTTTTTTCATAATATTAAAGGCTGGAATAGAGAGTCCCATGATGCCTTGCTCCCACTATGCTGATTGGTAATATGAGAAGGTAACCTAGTCTGTAGTGCACTGTTATATCACACAGGGCAAACAGTAGATGTTATGCATGTAAGCGCGTGCGCTTGCGTAACTCTGTGCAGGTATGCATGCAGGGGTAACGGAGAAATATCCAGAATTGCATCACATAGGCTTAGGCGTGAAAGTCAGTAGAAAACTAGCTCGCCTCCCAGGATTGTCTGGTAATCTAGGTAGGGCTTAAGCTATTGTTAGCCTTCTACACAAAAGTAGAAAGCACTTTTGTCGAAAAGTAGAGATAGGAAGTTGAGACCTGGAGAAAACGCGGTAAGCTGTTGTTAGCTACGATAGAGCGATGCTGTTTAGACTGCAGTTGACTCGTAGAATATAACTCCATTTCTACTGAAAGACTAAAACGAGGATGCCTTCCCTTGAAAAGAAGTGTTTTGGTACATTCTTTAACTGTAAACGAACTATAGCAAATCAATATTGCTCAAAATGGCGTACTTACGGGTGACAGCGATGCAGTTTTCAGGCTGTAACTCGCAAACCGAAGCCTGAATGCTTTTCTAAACATAAGAAGAAATATCTACACTTGACAAGAAGCGTTTTGGTGTATAGTACGCTCACGTACGCCTTTTTGTTTCAGAGTTATGACTGATGACGAGGAAACAAATAAAGAACAAAATCGATATTTTTGCAGTTCAATTCTGCAACTCCGACGAAGGTAAGCAAGACTTTGCGAGTAGTTATGCACTTGAATAGCGAAGGTCTTTTAGTCCATAAGCTTAGAATTGGGCATTGTGACCGTTTTCGCGCGAGCACTCCTATACTTCATGTACAGGACGCCAATCTGAACCAGCGCCATTCCTATTTACAGAGTGGCCACCGCACTCCGTGACACTATTGTTGATACATACTGACGATTTTATTCAGTTGAGGAAGACTTCGAGTTGCGGGGGGTGGGGGTGAGCATATTACCGGTAACCTTTTTTAAGTATGTGATATTGGAGGGGGACGCCTTCTCGTGGTGGCCCCGATGCACCCGGACGGAGGGCCTGCCTAGTTGCACAAACGTCCCTCAGTTCCCCTTAGCCCCCATAAGGAGGAGAGTGGACTCTAGTGTTAGTTTCCATCAGCATACTGGGTTCACGTCTAGATGAGCTTGGAGTTAGAACTACTACTGCTACTACTACTACTATAGTAGTAGTAGTAGTAGTAGTATAAAAAAATAAAATCACCTCCATCCATTGGGGAATTATATTGTGAAGATCAAAACCAACCTTCCTAATACAGTTCACCATTTGGAGTTGCAGTGTGAAGGTTAACAGTAACTCTTATATTACAATCCGTTGGCCCTAAGCATGCCAACGGCTGTGGCTGCCAACCATGTACAGTACTATTACTATTATTATTTTATTTTATATTGATATTACAGTGTAAATAAAGACATTAAACTGTTGGAGTCGCTGGTCTATGCGACTCTCGACCACAGTAGCTTCGTAATCCATACCCGCCAGAGAGACAGGCCTGAGGGCTGATGATCTTGTGCCCCTGAGACAAGGAGTGCAAACCTCACGAGGGAGAATAACAGTATTATCATTACTGCTGCTGCTGAATCTACTACTATGACTATTACTGCTAATGTGTCGTTCTCCTAATGTGAATATTATAGTCTGGTAGCAGCAAGAACAAATTATAAACAGGCCATCGTGCTGAAGGGATTAGTTCCTCCCACGACACGCAAGCCTCCCTCATACACGAATCTTTTCCCTCATCTTTTTTATTTTCCTCATTATTCCTCCTCCTCCCCACTTATACCTTCTCACTACGATCACCTCTTGTCTTTTAATTCTTCATACCTCCAGGCGATTATATTCAGCTTTGGAGAGAGAGAGGTGTCGAAGTGGTGGAGTTTGATGGAGCCTTCAGTATATCATTTAGTAATATTTGTCCCAAGATGTACAAAGTCTCATCTCATCTCTGTTGTTCCTGTACTTCGTCCCTCTGTTCCTCCTCTCATCAGTTCTTGTTTTCCATTTCCTTGTTCTCCCATCTCCTCTCGTCTCATCTCCCATTCCTGTTCCCCACCACATTTCTTATGTTCATGTTCCTCTTCCTCTGTTCTCCTCATTTCTCATTTGCCTGCTCCTCTTCCTTTCCTATCTCTTCTCGCTTCCTCTTTCCGCACCTCACCCTTCTCTCATATTCCCCTCTTCTTATGTTGTCCTTCACCCCTCCCCCTCCCCCTCCCATAATGATACTTAAAGGGGACACAACCCCCTCCTTTTTCCTCCCCAATCCCTTTCCCCTTACCTTACGCTCTCCCCTATTTCTCCTCCCCTGTTCGTCCTTCCCCCGCCTCTTAACTTTTCCTATTTTTTTTTATTTATTTATTTTTTTTTGTACTTTTGTCGTTAGAGTATAATTATTTCTGTTATTGTTGTGGCCAGAATGCTTCGTAAGATTCGCAAGGTCTGTGTGATCTGTGTATCTTTGTAACTTTCTGTAACGTTCCCTACACCCTTCCTTCTTCACCACCTCACTTTCTCCCCCATTTTTGCTCCCTCCTCCATACTCACTCACCCTCTCCTTCCTACCCTTACTGTCTCTCCCATTGGTTCCTCCCCCCTCACTCCCTGCCCCTTTACTTCCTCCCCCTTTACTTCCTCCCCATCACTCCCCTATGCTTCCTCCCCCGAATTCCATCATCCATACTTCCTCCCCACCTTTTCAACTTTCTTCCTTACTCTCCCATTATTTCTTCCCCTCTTACCACCTCCCTATTCCTCCTTTCTTCTAATTCCCACCTCCTTTACTCTCCCTCTTCCTCCTTTCTCTCCTCACCCTCCCTTATTACTCACTCTCCCTTTATTCCTTCCATTTCCCTCCCCTGAACTCCCTTGCCCTCAGTCCCCTCACTCCCTCCCCTCCCTTACTTCACCCCCTTCCCTTTATCCCAATACCTTATCCCTCCTTCCCCCATAAAACCACCTTAATATAATCTTGCCTTCTTAATATTGTACTCTCTCTCTCTCTCTCTCTCTCTCTCTCTCTCTCTCTCTCTCTCTCTCTCTCTCCCTGAAAATAGAGGGCATATTACCAATCTTCACAGAACTGGTACTTTATAATCATTTGACTTTATAATAATTGTTAGTAAAGATTAATAGCCAATAGCATTCTTTAAGCGCTGGGGGATGGAGTAGGCCAGATGTTGGTGAATTTTTAGAGCCGATTTTCTCAAGACATTTTAATACGTCTTATTTTCTGTCTTCGCTTATCGGTAGTTTATCATCTGCTCGTAAAAAGACTGATTCTGTAATAAGTACGTTTACGCTATTTCCTTAAGGGGCTGGTCAAGGAATGGTTATAGTTAGCGTGAACGAGATTACCTTCTGTGTTTATGAAGGGACCTATGCTATCCTTTACTTTTTTTTCTTACTCCCTACGTAATGAAAAATCTCTTAGAAATAGTATTGTATTTAGAAATGATGAGAAGGAGGAGGATTGATGATGATTTTGATGATCCTAATAACAAGAGTAGTAGTAGTAGTAGTAGTAATAATAATAATAATAATAATAATAATAATAATACCGTAATAGTAGTAGTAGAATATGAAGTATCTTTATTACTATTATTAGCAAGAGTAATAAAATAATTTAATTCATGACGGACGATAGTAAAACAGTGGGAAATTGTAGAGTTGATTACACGCCAGGTACTCTGCGTAAACAACAACAGCAACAACAGCAACAACAAGGCGACCAGTATTGACATGTTATCAGTGGAGGAGGAAGAGAGGAGGGGCGGAGAGAAAGGAGGAGGGAGGGAGAAAGGCGAAGGGAGGAAGGGAGGAAAGATGAGATAGGGTTGTGAGGGTGTATGTGTGTGTCAGAGAGAGAGAGAGAAACCGGAGGAAGGAAGGAGTGAATGGAGGAAAGATAAGATACGTGTGTGTGTGTGTGTGTGTGTGTGTGTGAAGGGGGGGCGTTGCTGATAACGTGGAGGGCAAGGGAGGAAAAGACAAGACAAAGAAAAAAAATGATGGAAGGAGATGAAAGGGCCGAGACGAAGGAAAATTGTGAAGGAAGAAGCAGAGAGAGAGAGAGAGAGGAGAAGGAAGCAAGGGAACGGAAGAAAGGAGAGAAAAGCAAGACGAAGGGAGAATTAATCGGGAGAGACAAGGGATGAAGGAGGGAAACAAGAGGAAAGAGGAGGAGGAAGATGCATGAAAGCAAGAGGAAGAGGAAGGACAGCAGGAGAATGGGGCGAAGGAAGAGGAAGGACACAAGAGGAAAGGGGAAGATGAGGAAAAACAAGAGAAGAGAAGAGGAGGAGGAAGGTGAAGGAAAGCAAGGGGAGAGAGGAAAGGGAAGTTGTGGGAAAGCCAGAGGAAAGAAGAGGAGGAGGAAAATGAAAAGGCAAGAGGAGAGGAAAGATGAAGGAAAGCAGGAGAAAACAAGAGGAGGGAGATGAAGGAAAACATGAGGAAAGAGGGCGACGAAGGAAAGGAAGAGGAAAGAGGAAGAAGATGAGGGAAAATAAAGGAAAACAAGAGGAAGATGAGGGAAGATAACGGAAAGCAAGAGGAAAGAGGAGGAAGCTAATGGAAAGAGGATAGAGGATAATGAAAAAAGGAAACAAGAGGAAAGAGGAAGAAAAGCAAAAGAAAAGAGTAGGAGGAAAATGCTGGAAAGCAAGAGGTAAGCGGAGAGGGAAGGTGAAGGAAAGGAAGAGGAAAGAAGAGAGAGAAGACGAAGGAAAGAAAGATGAAGAAGAAAAAGGAAAGTAAGAGAAAAGAAGAGGAGAAAGTTGAAGGAAAGCAAGAGTTAATAGGAGAGGGAAGACGAAGGAAAGGAAGAGGAAAGAGGAGAGGGAAGATGAAGGAAAGGAAGAGGGAAGATGAAGGAAAGGAAGAGGGAAGATGAAGGAAAGGAAGAGGAAGAGGAAGGGAGGGCAAATCAGGATGGGCGAGGAGAGTTCAGGTAATAAGAGATTAATTTTCTCAGAAATTTCATCTCTGGTTCTGGTAAACAGGAGAGAGAGAGAGAGAGAGAGAGAGAGAGAGAGTGACGGAAGGAGGGGAAGATAGTACAGTGAGGAAGAGACGGAGGGAACGATGAAAGGAAGAAAATACTAAGAGGGAGGGAAGAATGTAGAAGGAGGGAGGGAGAGAAAATTAAAATATAAGAGAATAGGTATAAGTAATCAAGCTAAGGAGATAGATAGATGGAGAGAGAGAGAGAGATGGACAAGTAGTGCTTCAAAAGGTTTTACGACCCATAGCGAGGAGATACCATGAATAATGTTACCGAGTACAAGTTACTACTGTACTAGTGAGAGAAAAGTATAGCCAAGATGAAGGCTCTCCCTACCCACCTGTCCCACCTGCAGCACGGACACGGAAAAGGAAGTGCACCTAACCCGGGGGAAAAAAGGATCGGCTGGGAAATTTTACAGGAAAGGAGGAAACATTCAAGCGACGACTATGTTAGGTCTAACAAAGCTTTTTCTAACCTAGCCTTGACCTGATCTGTTTAGGAACCGCCAACTACCTGTGCATGCAATTGTTGCCAGGTACTGCAGCCCTAAGATGTGAAGAAATTACTTCAGGTATCTTGCTGGTAACGCCTTGAGAGAAACGTAAAACCGTGATGCCTTGTTGAGTTGAATGAGAGAGAGAGAGAGAGAGAGAGAGAGAGTGGGGTGTGTGGAGTACGAAAGATATTGACGTAAACAGGAAATCTGAAGCGAATTAAGGGTATGATGGAGAGAGAGAGAGAGAGAGAGAGAGAGAGAGAGAGAGAGAGAGAGAGGAAAGAGGGAGAGAAAGGATAAAAAAGGAGAGAGAGAAAAGGAAAGGTGGAAGAGGGTGAGGAAGGAGAAGAGAAATGGACACAAAGGAAGAATGATGGTGATATGGAAGGAAATTTTGAGGAGGGAAGGAAAAGGACTTGGAAATGGAATGAAATTGAAGAAGGAAGTGAGGAAGGAAGGATGAAATACAGACGAGAAATAGAAAGATGGAGAGACTAAAGAGGAAGAAGGGAGGGAGGGAGAAATGGAGGGCAAGGAGATGGAGGAATGATGGAATGTCGTGTGAGAGGGAGAGAGGTGGTGAAGGAATGGCATGCGGACTGATCAAAGTAATATTCTCTCTCTCTCTCTCTCTCTCTCTCTCTCTCTCTCACACACACACACACACACACACACACACACACACACACACACACACACACACACACACACACACACACACCTCTCTAGATAACTGTGCAGTATTCTTTTTCCTTTTATTTTGATTTCACATGTGTAATTTTAAGTTCTGCTCCTTTCATTATCTCCAATTTTTCTTATTTTCTTCGTTGATGTCAGTGCTTCATATTACTGGACATTTTATAAGTAGTATTTTTATTACCTTCATGATAAATATAATAGACGTATTCACACAAGTCAAGAAGCTGAACACATCCTTTCAGAATGCAGATACGAGCATTACTAGTATCAAAGAGAGAGAGAGAGAGAGAGAGAGAGAGAGAGAGAGTGAGAGAGAGAGAGAGAGAGAGTGAGAGAGAGAGAGAGAGAGAGAGAGAGAGAGAGAGAGAGAGAGAGATCTGCCTTAACCCAGAAATTACTAAGTTCAATAAAGCAGATTGGGAGATGAGACTTGGCTAATTTTCCTAAATACGATAAGAAGGCCGGCGAAGGAGAATTGGTCATAATTGTGAAGTAAATGAACGTTTGCCACACCTGATCCAGTCCACCTGAAGATACCTGTACATTCGATAGGTTTCCGTGGACTAGAGAAGAACGCCAGATGTATTACTTTCATCCTTGACTCCGTGGATGCCAGTGGCAGGCCGTGGTGATCTTGCTGAACTCATTGCCAATAAAAATGAAATTAAGGTTGAATCGATACAACTAGACTTCTTTTCGTGTAGGCCTACTCTGCTGGAAACTTTACCATGGTTAGCAGGGAGAGCTCAGGAGAATCAAGGTTTATTAGAAACCATCTACTGTGTGTGTGTGTGTGTGTGTGTGTGTGTGTGTGTGTGTGTGTGTGTGTGTGTGAGAGAGAGAGAGAGAGAGAGAGAGAGAGAATAATATTACAGTCATCATCATCATCATCATGGGCAGCATGTGTTAGTCCACTGCAGGACAAAGGCCTCTCCCAAACGCTTCCACTCTGCCCGGTCATATTATATATATATATATATATATATATATATATATATATATATATATATATATATATATATATATATATATATATATATATCCGGATGTATATGGTATTTCTCTTGGTGTTTTCATAAGGTATTTTACTTTATAATTGTGTGTTATTTTTTCACTGTGTCATGCCTCATTGTTTATTTTTCAGGTGAGTACGACGTGGCGATTGTTGACACGGGAGTACACAGGTGAGTCAGTCCAGCGACCATGATCATACGTGATCAGTGTCTTCCCAAGCACCTCTTCCATAGCGATTTGTTTTGCATATTACTCCGGATTCTTATATATATGGTGTGTGTGTGTGTGTGTATATATATATATATATATATATATATATATATATATATATATTACATACATGAGAATCGTACTGTAACAATGTATGAGTCACTTGATAACGAGGGAGCCCTCCAGGGCCTCGGGAACACGGCATCCCCAATTGAATATCCCTGAGCCAAGGTGAGGGAGTCAAAGTGGAGGTTAGTTGGTATAACTATGTACTAATTATGGCAGTACACCATTATGACCCCATTAATGCAGTTTTGCATTTCTAAATTAGTCACCATAGAGTGACAGTGCAAATGGTTTCTTGTAACTCAGTAAGCCATCTAACTACGTCGGGAAGTAATCATGAAGTCTGCAAATTGCTGCCATGTCGTCTAATGGATTAAGGTGCTCAGCCCGGGTAGAGTCCATCAGGGTTTACATATGAGGGAAGTTTATGGCTTACTACTTACATAATGCCACTCAGGAACGATCAGTTGGCTACTTTCACCATAAATGTCTAGGCTAGATGGCCAACCCATAGAACTGTGAGCTGCTAATTTCAGGGGAATTCCAGGATTGAATAATAAATACTGTGGATTATTATTATTTTTAATAATAGTAATACTAATACTAATAATAATACGTATAAATGTTGTCATGCATTAGATATAACATACTGTATACCTAATGACAGTATGATCCAGAATCTTTACTTTCTCTTTACACTTAATTGTTTTACGGTTTGTGATACTTTATAATGTTTTTATTATCATTGAAGCCTTATATAAATGGTGTTAATTGGAGTGCGGGGAATTTTGTGTAACAGATACTCAATTTACTGTCCTGAATGGCACCGGAAATTACAAAGAGGGAGTCATTTATAGCGTGTGTGCTTTGAGGGGGAAATTGTGTGTGTGTGTGTGTGTGTGTGTGCGTGTGCGTGTGTGTGTGCGCGCGCGCGCGTGCTTTATCCCTTCCCCTACCTTCCTATCTCTTTCCGTCCCATCCTTTCCCTAATCTGTTTGTGTGTGTGTGTGTGTGTATTTTCTCTTCCCGTTTCCCATCCCTTCCCTTCCCTTTTCCCATCCCTTCCCTTCCCTTCTCTTCCCTTCCCTGTCCTTCCCTTCCCTTCCCAGCCTCCCTTTGCCCCTGTCATTCCCCTTGTAAACACACATAATCGCCTGGCTGATGACCCTGGCTTGTGATTGGCTAGTGAGGGATGTAACTCGCGGTCCTATTGGCTGTCCGATTGTGGCGCCTTATTCATAACATTTCTCTGTCTTAAGCTGTTTCTAAAATTGATTGTTACCGTTATCCTTCATTCATACAACTACCAATAAATGTTCAACCAAGCTACAGTGAACATTTAGCTGAACAAATATGAACACAAACTATTCTTTTCTGTTAATACTTCACTTATATGGAGGCTTGCAATATCCCTTTTACTTTAACTTGGCCCAAAAATGTTCTCTCTCCTTCTTGAATACTCAGTTGTAGTAAATGGTTAACACTAGAATATGATGCTAGTCAACAAGAAGTGCTATGAGAAGGGTGTTGAACTGTAGTTTTTTTTTTTTGCAATATGGTACAAAAGGGAAAAAAGTCATGGCCGAGTTAAATGCAAAAGAACTATAGGAGAGTCATAGTCCCCCCCCCCCTCTCTCTCTCTGTCAGTTCACCCTAGTTTGGTTGACAGGTATTTGGAAATAAGATATTATAACCAATCTCACACATTGTTTACAATTACTGGTAAGAAAGCTTTATAAATACTGGTTAGGAGCCTTTATAAATGCCGGTTGGGAGCGTTTATAAATACTGGTTAGGAGCCTTTATAAATACCAGTAAGGATCTTTTATAAATACCGGTTAGGAGCCTTTATAAATACTGGGTAGGAGGCTTTATAAATACAGGTTAGAATCCTTTTTAAATACCGTTAAGGATATTTTGTAAATACTGGTTGGGATCCATTATAATGCGAGTCAGGAGCTTATAAATACCGGTTAAGATTCTTTCTAAATACCAGTTAGAATCCTTTTTAACTACTGGTTAGGTGCTTTTATTAATACCAGTAGGATCGTTTATAAATACCATTTAAAAGATCCTTTAGAAATGCCAGTTTGAATCCATTATAAATACCGATTAGGAGAGCCTTTATAAATACCGGTTAGGAGCCTTTTTAAATACTAATAAAGAGCCTTTATAAATACCGTTTAAGAACCTTTATAAATACCAGTTCTCCCTTCTGATTGGCTCCCGGGATCTGTGGTATGCCGTGATTGGTCAGATTTCGTCCTTTCCTCTTTACCGTTAGCGAATTATTTAACGGCTTCTCCTCAGTTCGTCTGTTTTTTTTCTTTCGTGTTTTCTTCTCATTTTTTCTCGTATTTTTCAGGCCAGTGTGCTTTCATTTTCCATTTCCCTTCTTTTCTGTGTTCGTCTATTTTTGTGGTGTTTTTTTCAGTTCAGGGTGTGCTTCTCTCTCTCTCTCTCTCTCTCTCTCTCTCTAGCCATCTTCCATACAGCAACAGCAACAACAACAACAGCCAAACAAACACGCATCACTCTCATATACCTTATTTATTGCGACGCAGGGGGGAAAAAAGAAAACAGTGCATGCCTAGAGGAAATGAGAGAGTGAGAGAGCTTTAATCCAGGACAGATGTGAGAGAGTGAGAGAGTAATTATGAGCCAAAAGCAAGATACGCGACAGGTAGGTATTAGTATGCAGATTACAGCACCACCACCATCACCACCACACATGGATGATGGTAGTTGTGGTAGTATGGTAGTTGTGGCAGCGGTGGTTGTTTTAGTGGTATTGGTGGGGGTTGAGGTGGTGACAGGTGTGGTAGCAGTGGTTGTCCCCTGTAGGTTTGCGCGGTTTTGTCAGTACTTCAGTCCGTCCGCAGTTTCATGTCCGCACTGTAACTTCCACATGCATTGACAGATTTTGATATAACTTCACACAGTTGTTCCCCATACCATGACGGTGTGTCGCGCGGAACAACCAGCCATCTACTCCCAAGGTCAGTTACATACGTGCGGTTATCTTCCGGTGTGGGGCTTTGTTTTGCATGGCAGTACTGAATGCACTTGTTTTGGTGGTTGTGGTTGGGGGGGTTGCTGTGGTGCTGGTGGAGAGGGGTGGTTATGGTGGTGGTTCTAGTAATGTGCCACAGCAGTCACCACTATCTTTACCACTACCACAGCTCACTACCTTAATCGTCACCTCCACAGCAACTATCCATCACAACTACCACAGTACCCCCTCCTCCTGCTCCCCCCCCCACCGTCTTTTACCACTTGTATTACTAAAACCACCACCACCACCACCACCACAGCTACCAGCACATAGGTAGTTTGGTAGGGAGAGTTGTGGTGGCGGTGATGGCTGTGTAAGACCTGGTAGCGGTGGTGATAATTATAGCTTTGTTAGTTGTGGTAGTGAGAGTTGTGGTAGGTGCTTGGTTGCTTGGTAGTTTAGTGGTGGTGGCGGTGATGACTGTGTAAGACCTGGTAGTGGTGGTGATAATTATAGCTTTGTTAATTGTGGTAGTGAGAGTTGTGGTAGGTGCTTGGTTGGTTGGTAGTTTAGTGGTGGTAATTGTGGTGGTTGAGTTGCGAGATGGTTGAAATAATGCAAGTTTGTTGGTTGGATGGTGGTAGGTGTGGTGGTTGGATGGTAGTAACTGTTGTGGTGGATGTTGATGTTAGTGAAAGGAAGGTAAATAAAAGCGACTTATGCATCGCGTGGAGTAGCAAGATAAATGGCGAAAAAATTGTGACATAGTTGGTTAAAAATGCTTGATTGTTAATTATGATACAGTATAGGTGAGGAGGAATGGAGTTTAATTAATCCTGCAGCACTAGGATTTTTTTTTTTTTTTCAGTCCCTGGAGATTTTATGTCGTGATGTACAGGTTAATGAAGGCTACATTTTTACCTCCACTTATGAAAAATTATCTCCTGGCTAGATAAAAAATTGTCTGTACATAACAAGAATAACACGAAAAACGTCCTCGGGTACAAGGGTTTTGAGTGTGAGTTACTGATGGCGATCATCATCCACTCACTTGATGTTGTGCTGCCCACTTCTTCCTTCGCCATTATCATTCTTTTTCTGCTTCTGCCTTCCTGTCTTCCTTTTTCTCCCATGCCATATTTCACTTTTTTCCTCCTCTTTCAAAATCTGGTAGCTCTGCGCTAGGTGACAAGCTGTTTCCTGTGACCCAGAATACGACGCTGGGTGATAACCATATAGCCAGATAACTGGGTGATGTGAAGCCTGCTATGATGCGCCAGTTAACCAGATGGAGAGACGCACATGCGACGTTCATCTGGGAACCAAGCCTCCACACTCTTCCCCACGCCTCGCTCTGGTGAGGCGCTGTTGCAAAAAAGGGAACATCGGTTCGTTACGTGGACGGTTGCTTGTCTGCGGTTGATGGGTCTGCTTGGCCAGAAAAACCGGGGTTGCGAAACAACATACACCACTAACAACGCATTCACCACAAAAAGTATCCCCCTAAGCCTAATAAAATGATCAACCAGTACCCTAAGTAAAATACGAGATTACGTCGTGGTGCTGTAGGGAAATAGGTAATGTTTTTAGCCCTACAGTATGTCTCCGTTAAGCCAAATGAAATCGTCTGGGGTAAGAAGAGTAACATAGATATTATAAAGCGTCGCAGCACCGAACGGTTTAGTAAGTGGGGTCAACGCAAGAGAAGTTCCAGACCGGTGTGGAAGAGTGTTTGGAAGCTGTAGGTGGATGTGGAGGAGTGTTTGGTTGCAACTTTGTGACAGAGAAAGTTAGTGTATGTGAGGTGAAGGGTCGTAATCTAAGTGACATAGAACGCATCCTAGCACCTCTTCCTTAGTGATTTATTTTTTATTTTATTACTGAACATTGTCTTGTAGTGTTCCGTACATCATTGTAGTATCGACGTAGCTTGCATCAGTAACACGTAAGAGTATATCGGTGACGTAATTTCCGGCACAAATCGCTTAAGAAGAGGAGCTGCGAAATCCACGAAACCATGAAGATTAAAAAGGCGATCGTGAGGTGTGATGCGCAAAATAAATCGCTACGGAAAAGGTGTTAGGAATAAAGTGCATTGAGACCACAACTTTATGTGTGGTGAGAGGTGTAAGGGTGAAATATTAGGGGTAAATAATAATAGGAATGTTATGGTGAATCATCTCTCTCTCTCTCTCTCTCTCTTTCTCTCTCTCTCTCTCTCTCTCTACCTCTACCTCTCTTCTCCCTCTTCTTGACTGACTCGCTCTCTCCATCAATCACTCCCAACTTTCTCCCCTCTCCCTTACTTTGTATCGCTCTGCAGCTGAGAGAGAGAGAGAGAGAGAGAGAGAGAGAGAGAGAGAGAGAGAGAGAGAGAGAGAGAGGCGGATCAAAGGGAAAGTAAGGAAAGAATTGAGTGAGAAGAACTTGAGAAATAGTGTGTGTGTGTGTGTGTGTGTGAGAGAGAGAGAGAGAGAGAGAGAGAGAGAGAGAGAGAGAGAGAGAGAGAGAGAGAGATGTAAGACTCCCTGACGAACAAAAATTAGAATTGTCCTCACCCTTGCATCTCATATCCTTAAGGAGGTAGGGAGATGGAGG
Source organism: Coenobita brevimanus (assembly GCF_032717465.1). Classification (NCBI taxonomy): domain Eukaryota; kingdom Metazoa; phylum Arthropoda; class Malacostraca; order Decapoda; family Coenobitidae; genus Coenobita; species Coenobita brevimanus. The sequence continues at coordinate 11,830,692 of NC_137056.1, read as the reverse complement.
GAAGCAAGAGGGATGGAGGAAAGGAGAGAAGAGGGTAAGAATGACAAGGAAAGAGGGAAGGAGAAAGAAGGAGAAGGAAAGAAGGAAGGAGAAAGGAGGAGAGGAGAAGAAAACGAATGTGAATGAAACAGAAAACGAGGAGTATAGGCAAGAAGAAAGGAAAAAGGACGAAAAACAGGAAGAAGGAAGGAAAGAAGGAGGGAAGGGAAGAGGAAGGGAGAAGAAAAGAGGAGGGAAGGGAAGAGGAAGGGAGAGGAAATGAGGAGGGAAGAAGAGAAGGAGGAGAGAAAGAGAAGAAAATATTAAGATAGAAAGAAAATATTAAGAGAAAGAGTGAAAGAATTAGGAATATGCTAGAAAAGAGAGAGAGAGAGAGAGAGAGAAGGAAGGAAGAAACAGGAGGAGGAGAGAGAAAGAGGGTGAGAAGTCAGGGAAGATTGAGGACGAGGGGAGGAAAGAATCGAGGTGTGAGGAAGAGAATTGGAATGGCAGAACCAGGAGAGAGAGGGAGAGAGAGAGAGAGAGAATGATTGGCAAGGACCAGTGTTGTGAGAGGCTGGAGGAGGGAGATTTGTGTTGTGAGGAGAGAAAGAGAGTAACCAGAAGGAAGGAAGAATGAAGGAAGGACGGAGAGAAACAGAGAAGAAAGAAGAAATGCTAGAAGGAAAAAGAGAAAAGAGACAGAAAAAAATGCCGTTAGGGAAGGAGGGACTTGAGAGAGAGAGAGAGAGGTTATGAGGAAGGAAGGAAAGAAGGGAGAGAAAAGGTACATGGAAGGAAGGAAGGAAAGAAAGGAGAGGGAAGGTACAAGGAAGGAGGGAAGGAAGAATGGAAGAGGAGAGCAGGGAGAAACAGTAGATTCCATGAAGGAGGGAAGCAAGAAGGAAGAGAATGGCGGACAAGAGAGAGAGAAAAGAAAGACAGAGGAGGGGAAACGGAGAGTGAAACAGGAATGAGAAAAAAGTGAGAGAGGTAATGGACGTAAAGAGGGAAGGAGGGTGCAGGAGAATAAATGTCGAGAGAGAGAGAGAGAGAGAGAGAGAGAGAGAGAGATAAGATGGGAATAAAACGAGTGACGTTAAATGTAAGCCGAGGAAAATGGTTTCTCTCTCTCTCTCTCTCTCTCTCTCTCTCTCTCTCTCTCTCTCTCTCTCTCTCTCTCTCACACACACACACACACACACACACACACACACACACACACACACACACACACACACACACACACACGGTAGACCGCTATAAGGTTATGAAAAGAGACTATATATGTGAGTGAGAGAGAGAGAGAGAGAGAGGGAGAAACATACACATCTTAAAAAAAAAACACTTAAAGCCACATTAAAACTCAAACAGCCAGCAAAAATATAAACCAGATATTAAACCTCAAAAGTTAAATGAAAGAGCGTGAGTGGCCAAAGGAGGGCGGGCAGGGGATGAAGATGAAATTAAGAGAGTGGGGTTAAGTGAGGGCGAGGTGAGTCAGATAAGAGATAAGAGAGAGAGGGGGAGGTGGGTCTGCATACTGTGTGAAGAGATAGTGTCACAGGCCCTCTTGCAGCCTGGCAGGATGGTAGGCAGGCAGGCAGGAAGGTAGGTTGGGTAGGCAGGAAGGTTGCTTGTGTAGACAGGAAGGTAGGTTGAGTTGGCAGGCAGGAAGAAAGGATAGTAGGTAGGTAGGCAGACAAGGAGGTTGGTGGAGACGTTGGTAGGCAGACAGTTAGGCAGGAAGGAAGGAAGGGAGGTTGAGCAGACAGGAGGGCAGTGAGGACTGGAAGGCAGAAAAACAGGCAGATGGGAAGAGCAGAGTATGAGGTGGGTCGGGCATGAAGGCGGGCAGGATGGGACAGCAGAGAGGAAGGTTGGCATGGAAGGTGGCAGGAAGTATGAAGAAGGTAAATTGGGAAGGCAGGCAGGTAGAGGAGAGAGGAAGAGGGGTTGATTAAGCAGACAAGCAGGCAGGCAGGAAGAAAATGTGGAAGATGGGACGGTTAGGGAGGCAGGCAGGTAAGCGGGCATCCAAACCAGGAGGAAGGTGGGTTGGTTAGGTAGGCAGACAGGTGTATAGAAAGGCAGACAGGTAGGCAAGATGGCAGGATAGATAGGAAAGAAGGCAGGAGAGGGAGGAGACTGCCCAGGAAATAGACAGGTAGATTGGTAGGTAGATGGGAAGGTAAGGTTCGTATGATCCGTGGTTAAAGAAGCTCCCTAGCACCTCTTCCTTACCAATTTATTTTTGGATACGGCAGGCTAATATCGTTTTGTACGGCATTTATGCAGAGGATGGCGATATTAGGATGATATAAGTAACAGAGAAGCGGGCGGGGAGATGTAATGAGCAAAATAAATCGGTCAGGAAAAGGTGTTATGGAGAATAAAAGTGCAGCTGCAGTTGAGGGGCAGGAACGTTAATGGAAAGGGAAATAAGTAAAGAGTTGATGGACAGGGCGAAAGGTGAATAGGGTAATAATCTCTGGATGGAATAGGTTTAGTACAGGTGAATATAATCGTACGCTCCTCACTGGGGCAAATAAGGATTTGACGAGGGATGAAGGAGAATCGCCCGGTGTTAGCAAGAAAAGATCCTTAAGTGTGACTCCTCGACTGAAAGGATTAAAGTGTGTATAAGTAGGTAGGTAAGGAGGTAAAAAGAAGGTCACGCATGAATGGGGACTGGAGTAAAATATATAAGTAAATAAGGGGAAAAAAATAAAGTCAGATAAATAGGGACTGGCACACTTATTTCATTCAGGTTGACGATATAGTTACTGAGACGATAGAAGTACGTAGGCACCAGAGAGTTTACCATACTACTCTCACTTTAACTTGGCGGAGATTGTCGTCCTTTTGCATTGTGTTTCTCGTTGCTTAGTAAGAAAATAACGCTACGACTGTACATCCTTGCCATAGTACTTTCTCGTGACTAGTACTGTATTCTGATGTTTAATTTCTTGTTACAGCTTACCCTTCAAGATGGAGAGATTTTTTTTTCGTCAGGTTAAAGTGAAAAGAGTATAGTTGGGGAGGATCTAAGTAGCTCTCTAGGTAAACAGATTTTGAAGTGTGTAGACAGGATGGGAGTTTGTGTGTGTGTGTGTGTGTGTGTGTGTGTGTGTGTGTGTGTGTGTGTGTCCATAGTGCTCTCCATGCATGTATTAAGAGATAGAAAGACGGAAGTAGAATATTAATGTCGGTAGAATAGTAGTCTTAATAAGGCGATAAAAATGAAGGGAAGATGACATTGGGTAAGAGTGTAGGTAGGGAGATGGAGGGGCAGAATGAGAGGAAGGGATGGTGGTGAGTAGGCAAGTTGGCGGCAGAGAGGTAGGTATGGTGTTAGGCAGGCAGGACAGAAAATAGGGGTGGTAGGTTAAAAGGTAGGCAGGGTGGCAACAGGTATGGAGTTAGGAAGGTAGGGTGGCAGGTAGGCAGGGAAATAGGTAGGAAGGTGAGAAGGCAGGCAAGGAGGTAGGTAGGGAGGTAGGAAGGTAGGTAGGGAGGCAGAGAGGTAGATTGAGAGACAGGGAGGTGGGGAGGAAGGCAGGGAGGGAGTGGGGGTAGGCAGATAAGGGTACGGCAGGAAAGGATACTATCTGGTTGTGTGGCAGGCAGGGAGTGGCAGGAAACAAGATAGGTGTGAGAGAGAGAGAGAGAGAGAGAGAGAGAATAAGAGTGAGAGCATAATATAAACAGACTCTACAGACGTTTTAATCCTTTGTGTGATACCAGAGAGAGAGAGAGAGAGGAAAGCAGCTCACTCGCTCACCTTGCTTGTTCCATCTGTATGTAAATGTTGGAGTAACTCAAGTTTTCTCTCTCTCTCTCTCTCTTTCTCTCTCTCTCTCTTTCCATTGTGTGTGTGTGTGTGTGTGTGTGTGTGTGTGTGTGTGTGTGTGTGTGTGTGTGTAAGGAAAAGAAAAAATAGGAGAGAGGGGGAGAGAGAGAGAGAGAGAGAGAAAGTTGAATTCTCTTTTTCCTCCCTCCCTCCTCCCTCCACCTTATCTCTCCCTCTCTCTTTTATCTCCTCGTCTCATTCCCAAGTTTCTCAGGGAGTTTTAATTTGTCTCTTGTGGAAAGGAGGGAGGAAGGGAGGGAAGGGGGGATGGAGGAGTGGGAGGGTGGGAAGATGGGGAGGAAGGGAGGAAAAGAGGGAGGGCGAAGGACGGAAGAAAGGACTGAAATTGAGGGAGCAAATGTGAGATGGAGGGAGGGAGGGAGGAAGGGTGAAGGTTGGGAAGAAGGAAGAGAAGGAGGAAGGTAGAGGGGAGGGAAAGGAAGAGGCGGGATGGAGGGGGAGAGGAAGGAAGGAGTTAGGAATAGATGGAGGGATTGATTGAAAGAATGAAGGAAATAGGTGAAGGAAGCGAGGGAGGAAGGGGGAGGGATGGAATGAAGAAAGAGGAGAGAAAGAGGGGGAGAGACTGAAGGAAAGAGATAAGGAAGGAGGGGTAGGTGGAGAGAAAGGAGGGAGGGGAGTGGACGGATGAAGGGATTGGCTGGGATGAAAGGAAAGACAGAGAAGGATAGGAGGAAGAAGAATGCGAAGGAGGGGGAGAGCTGGAGGGAGGGAGGGAGAGAAGGAGAGAACGAAAGAGGGAGGGATGCGAGGAGGAAAGGAGGGAGGGAGGGAAAGAAGGAGAGAGTGAATTAGAGGTCGGACAGTGATAGTGCCCTCTCTAACAAACAGCTTGGAAAGGACTATTATCAATGCTGGTGTTTGTTTCCAATTGTACCCGGATCCTTTGACGCAGATAAGCAAGGAGGGGAGAGATGGAGGGAGGGGAAGAGGGAGGAAGAGTGGGAGAGATGGAGGGAGAGGGAGAAAGAGTGGGATTTAGTGGGAGAGATGGAGGAAAGGCGGGAGGGAGAGGAAAAAGGGAAAGGATGGGAAGGAAGAGGAGGAGAGATGAAGGAAGGAAGGGGAAGGGGATGGAAAAGAGAGATTATGGGAATGAGAGAAGAAAGAGGGAGAGAGGTGAAGGATGGAGAAGGAAGGAAGGAATGAAAGGTGGAAGGAGGGAACGAGCTGAAGAAAAGGTTTGGATTGAAGGAAGGACAACGAAAAAAAAGGAGAAGAAGGAAGGAGTGGTCAGATAGGAAGCTGAGAGAGAGAGAGAGAAGGAAGGAAGGAGGGGAAATGGGAAGGTAAAAAGAAGACAGCTGAAGATGGAGGGAAGGGCAGGGTGGAGGAAGAATCAGACAGGCGTGTGTGTGTGTGTGTGTGTGTGTGTGTGTGTGTGTGTGTGTGTGTGAGAGAGAGAGAGAGAGAGAGAATAAAAGTAGATGTTTGATATAAGAAGGGAAGAGAAAGAGCGAGGAAGAAGGGAGGTAGAGAGATAAGGAGCGAGAGAGAGAGAGAGAGAGAGAGAGAGAGAGAGGCAGGAAAGGTCGGAGGGACAGATGCCCGAAGATAAGCGAGAGAGAGAGAGAGAGAGAGAGAGAGAGAGAGAGAGAGGACTGCCTGAGGGTGAAAAATAAGAATAATGCCAATGTTTGGAGTCAGTGTAAACATTTCCTTTGCAGTGTCATGAATATTTTGATAAGAATGTGTGTGTGTGTGTGTGTGTGTGTGTGTGTGTGTGTGTGTGTGTGTGTGTGTGTTTAGCAGTACAGTATCATGAATATTTTGATAAAATGTGTGTGTGTGTGTGTGTGTGTGTGTGTGTGTGTGTGTGTGTGTGTGTGGTTAAGAATGGACTAGATTTGTATGTTAAGTCAGTAAGTGAAACACACACACACACACACACACACACACACACACACACACACACACACACACACTCACTCACTCACTCACTCACTCACTCACTCTCTCTCTCTCTCTCTCTCTCTCTCTCTCTCTCTCTCTCTCTCTCTCTCTCTCTCTCTCTCTCTCTCTCTCTCACCTGAATTACCTGTGTGATTGAATGGTGTGTGTGAAAGGGGACTCATCTCTCTCTTCCTTTCAGCGTTTTCCAGTGACCTGCCTATCTTCTCTCTCTCTCTCTCTCTCTCTCTCTCTCTCTCTCTCTCTCTCTCTCTCTCTCTCTCTCTCTCTCTCTCTCTCTCTCTCTCTCTCTCTCTCTCGGTATATCTTTCTCCCCAACTTTATTTGTTTTCCCGTACTCCACATTCGTCTCTTTTCTCATTTATCTTCCCCTTTCGTCCCGTCGTCTTTCTGTTCTGTCTTCTTTGTCTTCGTTCTCTTCTTTCTTTCCTTTGTCTCCTTTCCTCCTTCCTTTGTTAGTGTTTCCTCTCTGTCTTCTTCCCTTTCTCTCCTCTTCTTTCATTTCTCTCCCATCTCCTCCTTACACCCCCATGTTCTTCAGTTCTCTCCCCTTCATCTCTTCCTCTCTCAGATCTCCCCACCTTTCCTCCCTCCCATTTCAGCTTTCTCTCTCGCTTCTCTCCTTTCCTCCAATCTCTCCCTCACTTTTTCTCTCCTTCCCTCCATCTTTGCTACCTCCCACACCCACCATCTTTCGTACCATCTTGCCTTCCTAATTAATCACCCACTCACTTACCTGGCTACCTCACCTGCTTAACTATTAATCTGATTATCTGCCTACCTGTGCCGTTGTACCTTCTCTCTTGCCCTCCATCCCTTGCTTCTGTCCTCATTTCATTCTCTCTCTCTCTCTCTCTCTCTCTCTCTCTCTCTCTCTCTCTCTCTCTCTCTCTCTCTCTCTCTCTCTCTCTCTCTCTCCATATTCCCATCCCTTCATCCATCCATCCCCCTCTTCCTCCCTTCGTACCATTCAACCTACATGCTTGCCTACCCACCTACCGTCCTACCTACCTACCTACCTACCTCCTTTCCTCGTTATTCCTTGCAGTCCCTCTTAACCTCTATCTTGACGGCGTATTCTGTTACTCCCTCCTTTTTTCCCCCATTCTCTCCTTTCCTACTTATATCCTCCCTGACTCTTCCTTTGTGTCTGTTACTCCCTCCTTCCATCCCTCTCTCCTTTCTTCCTTCTCTTTCTGTACAAATATCTCGTGTGTCCATCCCTGCCCCATCCTTCCATCTTACCCTCCCTCCTTCCATCCCTCCTCCCCCTCCATCTTACCTTCCGTCCTTCCTTCTTCCCTCCCCCTTGCCTATTACTTCTTTCCTCTGTTCTTCCCTCCATCCCACCCTCCCTCTTGTAGTAATTATTGAGAGATATAGAGAGACATGTCACCCCATTCTTTTCCTCCTCCTGTCTCCCCTCTCTCCTTCCCTCTGTCTCTCTCTCCCCTCTATCGTTCCCGCTCCCCTTTCTTACCTCCCCTCGTCCCTCATTTTCACCCTCCCGACAAAGGTCCATTTTCCCCCATTCCCTTTGTATCCCTCCTCCCATTTTTCCTTCTATTCCATTTCCCTTAACCTCCTTCCCACCCGCCACTCTTCCTCCCTCACATTCAACCCCTCTCTCCATCCCTCTTTCCACCCGTCTCTTGTCCCCTTCATCTCCCCTCCCCCCTCTTGTATGTGGTATCTTGTCACATCCTTTTCTCCCTATTTCTTCCCTTCTTCCACCCTTTTTTTTTTTTCCCCTCCTACATGCCTCCTCCTCCTCCTCCTCCTTCTCCTCGCTTCCCCCTTTCCTTCCTTCCTTCCTTCCTTCCTTCCATCTATCCTTGTATCCTCCTTTCCCTCTCTCCTGCCAGGCCCAGACCTCATCAGCTGGGCAGTAGTGATCAGGGGAACTTGTTGCATCGCCTCTCAGTCCCTCTTACTCATTACTCCAATGGGGGGAGGAGGGGTAGGGGGCTGGAAAGGGAGTGAAAGAAGTCTGGAAGTTGTGAGGTAGGGAGAATGAGGGAGAGTGGGAGGCAGGGAAGGGGGAGGGAGAAGAGTCTGAGGAGTACAAAGGAAAGAGAAGAGTACAAAGGAAAGCAAACAGGAGTGCAAAGGAAAGCAAAGAGTCAGAAGAGTGCAAAAGAAAGCAAAGAGTCAGAAGAGTACAAAGGAAAGCAAAGAGTCAGAAGAGGACAAAGGAAAGCAAAGAGTCAGAAGAGTACAAAGCAAAGCAAAGAGTTAAGAGTACAAAGGAAAGCAAAGAGTCAGGTGAGTATAAAGGAAAGCAAAGAGTCAGAAGAGTACAAAGGAAAGCAAAGAGTCAGAAGAGTACAAAGGAAAGCAAAGAGTCAGAGGAGTACAAAGGAAAGCAAAGAGTCAGAAGAGTACAAAGCAAAGCAAAGAGTCAGATGAGGACAAAGGAAAACAAAGAGACAGGTGAGTATAAAGGAAAGCAAAGAGCATCCCACCTGTTGGTCCTTTTTATTTTATAATTCGCAATAAGGTAGAGTTAAAGACAAGGATAACAAAGCAGGAACGTTTCTCCCATCCACCAGTCTCTCCCGCCAGACCCGACCCAAAAAAAAAAAAAAAAATGACTGCCGTACAACCCAGAAAATCTTCATGGAAATTTTACATGAAAGGGTGATAGGAAAATTTATTCTGCCATTAATCCATACGGGAAGTCAGCACCAAGTCAGCATTAGGTACAGAATGGGACAGGTATAGAGGGGTAAATTAAGTCTGGTGCTGGGGCGGCAGGGCGAGGGTCAGGCAGAGGAGGAAAGCGGGAAGAAACCTGGATGTCCTGACGTAGAGAGAGAGACTGGAAGGCAGGGAGGGAGGAGAGGAAATGTGGAAGACGAGAAGAGGAGAGGAGGAGTGCAGGGGTGAATAGGAGGAGGAGGCTGGCAGAGGAGGAATAGCGGGAGGCAGATGGTTGAGAAGGAAAGAGGAATGGAGCGAGGGGAGGAGGAGGAAGTGGAGACTGGTTAGGCAGGGTTCCACGTCATATATACTTACAACAGAGATTTTCACGACACATTCATACAAAACAAATGCTCACAAGAAATACGCTTACCAAACATGCTCAGAAGACATGCATACGAGACATGCCCACAACACATCAACTAACAAGACAAGTGTTCGCACTGTCAAGAAAAAAAAAAAAAAAAAAAATTGGGACATATGCTTACAGTTTCGTATCCTTTGGTCCCAACCTTGGCTTCCTCCGGTCCTGGGTTTGACACTTTATCCCTATCCCTAGCCTTCGACAGACCTTAGTTCTCCATCCTTCGGTTTTAAATGTTGTATCCTTGAAAGGGGAACTCATGATTATTGTACAAACCAAACCAAGTGGAACCTAACTTTATCATCTACGTCAAATATTTCGACCATCGTTTGGTCCTAACCTAGATATCCATCGGTCCTGACATAGGCATCTTTTAGTGAACTTGGTAAAACTCTACTGCCTAGACAAATAGAATGAATTTCCACTCTCCCGCCATGGAGGGGGGGGGGGGAGCATTTGCCTCGTTTTGCATTTGACGTCTGTACAATTTTCATCTAAGTAAATGTGGGTACACCCCTAGGCCGAAATGGGGTGTGACGGAGTCTTTTTAATTTGGTCCCATTTGAATTTAGCATGGTGTTGAGGCAGATGGGAGGCAGGCAGGCAGAGAAGGGGACAGGAGATGTGAAGGAAGGGTGTAGGGTGTAAGGGTGGACGAGCAGGCGACTGGGAGCAAGATAGGGAATGGATGCTGGAAAACTTCAGATGCGATGAGGCAGGGAGGCAGAGAAGGGGTGAAAAAAGGGTAGCAGTAGCTAGTAGGAAGGTTGGCAAGGATTTGAAACAGAAGACAGGGGAAACAGAGAATACGGTAAGTGATGAAAATTTGGGTGTGGTGAGGCAGGAAGGGAAATTAACAGAGAAGGGATGACAGAGGCCTGAAAGTTGTGAGGAAGGAAGGAAGAGTGGAATACTGAAGTGAAAAGAAACTGAGAGGTTGGAGAGAAGAGAGGAAGGTAGGATGAGGAAGTAGGAGAGAAACTTGGAGGTGTAGGAAGGTAGACAGTGAAAGATAGAAGTGGATAAACCTGCGAATTGAGAGGCGGGAGTGCAAGGTGATAGGCAGAGAAGGAATAATAGAAGCCAGGAAAGTGAGGCAGAGTGAGAGGCAGGAAATGGTGAAAAATGCCCAGATATTGAGGTGTGCGTGTGTGTGTGTGTGTGTGTGTGTGTGTGTGAAGAGAGGCAGAGAAGAAGTTATGAAAGTCTGAAGGTTGTAAGAAGAATGATGAATAAGAAAGAGGTAAATATAATGGAAGTGAAGAGACAGGAGGGAGAGGAGGTAGGCAGAAAAGAAATGATAGTAGCCACAATGTTGTAAGGAAGAAGGGAAGGAAGAGTGATAGAAAATAGGTGAAGAAATTGAGAGGCAAAGAAAGAACAGAGGTAGGCAGATTGGGAGACGGAAAAGGAGAGGTAGAAAAAAGATGAATAAATCCTGGGAAGTGAGAGGCAGGAGGGCAGGGAGGTAGGCAGAGAGGGAGCAAGAGAAGCTCAAGAAGTCGAGAGAGAGGATGGAGAAGTGAGAGACAGAAAAGAGATGAAAATATTGAGAGCCACGGAGGGAAGGAGGTAGGAAGGGAGGGAAGCAGAGAAGAAATTATAGAAGTGTGCAGGTTAAGCCAGGAAGGGAGAGAGAGAGAGAGAGAGAGAGAGAGAGGTGAGTAAATCGTGGAAATTGAGAGAATGGGAGGAAGGGAGATAGAAAAAAAGGGAGATGACAGAAGCCTGGTTGAGACGCAGGGAGGGGGAGAAATAGAGGTAGGCTGAAAGTATATGATGGAAACCTGGAGGAGAGAGAGAGAGAAAAAAAAAATGGAGAAATGAATTCCCCGAGCTAGGCAACTAAGGCCATATAACCCCGCTGGGGTTACAGGAGGGAGCTACCCCTCCCGGCAACGGTTGCCCGGTCGAGGCTCGAAGAGAGAGAGAGAGAGAGAGAGAGAGAGAAAGAGAGAGAAAGTGGTATAAGCCAGAAGGTGTCGGGAGGAGTAAAGAAAGACATAAAATAGACGATGAAAGGCATAGAATTAAGGGCTGGAAGGAAGGATGGGAGGTAGGCAGAAAAGGGGGTTAGGTAGGCAGAGAAGGAAGTGAGGTAGGCAGACATGGAAGGAATGTAGGCAGAGAAGGAAGAGAGGTAGGTAGAGAAGGAAGGGAGGTAGGAAGAGAGGTAAGTAGAGAAGGAAGAGAGGTAGGTAGAGAAGGAAAGGAGGTAGGCAGAGAAGGAAGGGAGGTGGGCAAAGAAAGAAGAGGTAGGTAGAGAAGGAAGGGAGGTAGGAAGAGAAGGAAGAGAGATAGGTAGAGAAGGGAGGTAGGAAGATAGGTAGGTAGAGAAGGAAGGGAGGTAGGAAGAGAAGGAAGAGAGATAGTTAGAGAAGGGAGGTAGGAAGATAGGTAGGTAGAGAAGGAAGGGAGGTAGGAAGAGAAGGAAGGGAGATAGGAAGAGAGGTAGGTAGAGAAGGGAGGTAGGAAAAGATGGAAGGGAGGTAGGAAGATAGGTAGGTAGAGAAGGAAGGAAGGGGGGAGGGAGGAAGAGAAGGAATGAAGGCAGGAAGAGAAAGGAAAGTAGGAAGAGAAGGAAGGCAGGTAGGCAGAGGAGCAAGTCAGGTAAGCAGAGGAGGAAGTGAGGCACAAAGGGGGTAAGGGAAGCCAAAGATGGCGAGGTTGGTGTAGTCAGGGAAGGAAGGAGAGAGAGAGAGAGAGAGAGAGAGAGAGAGAGAGAGAGAGATTATTACGCATTGTTATGTATACAAACAACACAGACATTGCCTTCCTAACGAGGTGTTCCGGCATGTATACACAGGGGCAGTTGTTCCTAAGTCACAGATTTATAATAATAATAGTAATAATAATAATGATGAAATAAATGAATAAATTGATGATAAATAAGCACACCACAAGGCATCTCGTTAGTCTATATTATTTTTCTTTGTGTTACAACAGGGATAATATTAAAAGCAGCACATGACTGAAAGGCTGGAGTGAAATGTATCCTGCTTCCTCTGTGTCCTTAGCCTGGGGTCGAATCCTGTCGTGGCGGTCATTTTAGTCGGGTGTTGGTGGTAGTATGTCCTTTCTTATGCCAGCGTGCGAGTATTTCACACCCTGTCGTTTCAAACCAAAGACAAAAAGGGTCGTCCTGTAAATGGCGTTGAAAAATTCGCGACATCTATTCCTTAGCGATTTACTCTGCATAGTACAACACAATATCCCCTTTTATATTATTGATGCAAACTTTATATTAAAATGATGTGAATAGCAGTCAAGAGAATGTACAGTAAAGGCGTAACATGTAAATAAATAGCTAATTGAGAGGTGCCACGTGACCTCCTACAGAATAGCCACTACAACACAATCTGTCACATGCACCACCCTCACGACAGACACCCCTTCCTGGATTGGTCTTGGCCAGCATGGGAAAGGTTTGATATTTGCTGTCACTCTCCCTCAGCGAAGATCCGGTCAAACAGTGGGCCTCATGCAGACTAATGCAGATACGGAATAAAGTCAGTGATTAAAAATTTCTTATGTATTGTCCAGATAAAACTGAAAAGCGATTTATATATATATATTTTTTTTTACTCTAACTTGGCCCAGGTTTTCGTCTTTTTGCAACCTATTTCACGTAGATCAGCAGCAGGAAAAGATAATGTCATGCCTCTATATTCCTTCTACATCACACCTTTGCGACTGACATCATAATCCAGTGTTAATCTAATGTTACAGCTCAGCATTCCAGATGGAGAGATACACCAAGTTAGAGCAGAACGAGTATAGTAATCATGTGTGCCATTTTTATTTATTTATTTTTATGCCTGTAGGTGAAAAACAGAAATGAGTTCGTGACCTTCCATTACGCGATTTTCATAGTCATTCAGTGTTCAGGTAAAACTGAAGTGAGATTTACTAATTATGTGTACATTTTTACCTGCACGTGAAAAAAAGAAAAGAATACGTTTGTCATCTTCCCATAACCATTAAAGACCGTCAACTCCATTCACAAGTAAATAATTCGTTCTTGGTGGCCAGAATTAGCTATAGTTCTTTTACCTTTACCTGGCCCAGATTTTCGTCCTTTAGCAGCTGTTTCACAAGCACAGTGGCAGTGTAAGACAATGCTATGGCTCTACATCCATTCCGTAGCACTTCTTCGTGACTAGTACCATATTCTAGTGATAATCTCTTGTTGTAGTTCAGCATTCAAGGTGGAGAGAGGGCAGTTGTAGGTCAAGTTAAAGTGAAAGGAATGTAATAAGGATATCTGGCGTCTTGAAATGTTTGAATCTTTGTTGGCGGTACCGAAAAAGAAAAGATAAAAAAAACTGCTTACTCTGACTCGGCCTAAAATAGCTGTCTCTCCATCTTGAATGTTGATTTGTAGTAGTAGATTACGAGTAGATAACTGTCCTAGTCACGAAGAAGTGCTACGGGAAGGATGGAAAGCCGTAGTGTCGTCTTTTTCCGCCATTAACTACTTGAAAAAAGGTACAAAGCGACGAAAAATTTAGACCAAGTTAAGGTGAAAAGAGCATAGTAAGATATCCCGTGTTCAGAAATGGTTACTGGTGGAGCTGTTTGGGCCAAGTTAAGGTGAAAAGAGTGTAGTCAAATATCTGGCGTTCTGAATCGTTACTGAGGAAGCTTTTATAATCCTCAGAGGAATGCAAAAAACACTGATAAGGAGAATGAAATGGTATGACGTTAACCAGAATCAGGTAGATAATTCACGGAAGCTGCAGGTATATTGCTCGTTATTCCGAGTTTTTACTTTGTTTACACCTGTTTATTAGTGGGGAAAGGTGTAATATAATGATGATGATGATGATGATAATAATAGTGATGATAATGGTGATGACGATCGTGGTGATGGTGGTGGTGGTGATGATGATGGTGAAAGATATTTGTGGTGGTGAAGGTGTGATCAAAGGTCAGGATAGGCCATAACGACCTTAAGATGTGGAGGTAATTACGCCCGCCGCCCACATGCCACTGAGAGAGAGAGAGAGAGAGAGAGAGAGAGAGAGAGAGAGAGAGAGAGAGAGGGAGGGAAGTAATAGATGTATGGTAATGTAAGGATGCTGATGATAATAATGGTGCCGAAAGATAAGACAGAGAAGCACATAGATAGATAGAAAAAACGAATAGTAGGTAAATCTGTAGGTAAGTAGGCCGCTTGGTAGGTAGGTAGATGGATAGGTAGGTCAGTTAGGTTGGTAGTGGGTAGGTATGTTAGTAGATAAGTAAACGAGTAACTAGGTTATTCAGTAGGTAGGTAGGTAGACTGTTTAGGAAGGTAGGTAGGTAAGTGGGGTGGTAGGGAAGTAGATGTGTAAGTATGAGGGTAGGTAGGCCTAGGTAAATAAGTTAGGTAGTTAGATAGTGGTAATGAAATGAGGAGGGAGAGGATGAGATGGAAATTGAATGAAGGAAGGGAGGGAGGGAGAGTGGAAAGAGGGAAGGGAGCAATTGAACATGAAATAGGGGAGAGAGAGAGAGAGAGGTAGAGAGAGAGAGAGAGAAGGGGGGGAAGGGGGATAAGATTGCGCCATCGGTCGTAAGTCTTTCATCTCTCCTCCACTAATTCCTCTCTCTCTCTCTCTCTCTCTCTCTTTCTCTCTCCCCCCCCTACCCTCTCGACCTTCCCTCTCTCCCTTTATCCTTTCTCCCCCTCCCTCCCCATCCCCCTTATTCTCCCTGCCTATGGAATTAGATGGTGTTGACGCCCTGACTCCTAAAATTACCTCCCTCCCTTTTTTCTCTCCATCTCGTTCTCTCCCTTTTTTTCCTCCCCTCTCTCTACTTCTCACACTTTTATATACCTCTCTCTCTCTCTCTCTCTCTCTCTCTCTCTCTCTCTCTCTCTCTCTCTCTCTCTCTCTCTCATTATAGCCTCAAGTAATTAATCCCGAATAATTAAAGATACCTCACAAAAAAATGAAGCCTATTTACCCATCCACTATATTATATTATGAGGGAAGGAGAGGGAGGCCGAGAACGAGGTGGAGGGATAAGGTGGAGTGCATGAGGGAGGGCGGCTTGATGGCACTTTTTGTCGCGGCCACCCTACATCAACCCTGGGATTAGGCGTTTGGTCATAGATAGAGAGATGGATATAGATAGATAGATGGACGGGTAGGTGATGAGTAGATGGATCGATAATTATACACTTAGGGACAGGAGATAGATAGGTGGATAGATAGGCAGCTGCTAAGATAGATAGATAGATAAATAGATAGATAGATAGGTAGGTAGGTAGGTAGATAGATAGGCGGATAGATCAATATTTGAGTTTTGTATTCATTATTGGGAGTTATTCATTTCTGACAGCTACTATTTTCATGTATTATTATTATTATTATTATTATGAATAGCAGTAGTTTGAGTTCAGATTGAGGTTGCCATTTTTTATTTGTATACGGTATATAACTTTTTTTTACGGATTTGCTGTTATCTTTTTATTATTTTCATCATTGGATATATCACAAAAGTATAATTATTTTTTTCAGTGTCGGAAAACGGGTCGTGCCTCCATTAACTGATCAGGGATAGTATTATTGTGCGGTTATTATTATTATTATTATTATTATTATTATTATTATTATTATTATTATTTGGATCCTGCCTTATCCGCATTCAGGTACAGTAGTAATTTCGATTTGAGTAATTATGATAATGATGATGATTGTGATGGTGGTGATGATGGTGATACCGTTGTTATTAAAGTGTGATTCATTTTCTGCTCTTCTTTTCTTCTTCTCATCGTCTGTAATACTAATAACAACAACAACAATAATTAGTAATCGCTAACATTAGTAGTAGTAGTAGTAGTAGTAGTAGTAGTAGTAGTAGTAGCAGTTGTAGTAGTAGTAGTACTAGTAGAAAAAGTGTAGTAGTAGTAGTAGTAGTAATAGTAGTAGAAGAAAATATAGCAGCATTAATAGCAGCAGTGGTAGATAGGAGGAGTAATAAATGTAGTAGTGGTAGTATTAAAATCATGACATTCCTGTATCATCATCATCATCATCATCATCATCATCATCATCATCACACCTACCATGAAAAAAAATGAGATGGGCAGGTTTCCATGAAGAGTAAAAAACAAACATAAAAGTGCAGCCATTTTTAAAGTGCCATAGAAAACGGGACATGGCTCCATTAACACAGTAGTGGTGATGGTGGTAGGGTAGTGGGTTATTATTATTATTATTATTGAGGATTGGGACGATGATTTTCACTATGGTCTTCCTCCTCCTATTGTTCTTCTTTTCTTCTCATTATTATTATTATTATTATTATTATTAATATTGTTTTCAAAGTAATAATAATAACAATAATAATAATAATAATAATAATAATAAATAATAATAATAATAATAGTAGTAGTAGTAGTAGTAGTAATCAGCATCGTTTAGTTAATCACATACCATATCAGTCACTTCCTTCCTTCTTTCCTTCCATCCTTCCTTCCTTCACCTGTTCCCCATCCATCAGTTCCCCCTTCCCTCTCATCACTAATCCTCATTTTTTTTTCTCGTATTTTGACAGTTTTCTCCCGCCATAAACAAAAGAAAAAAAATAGGGAAAAAATATAATTGGCAACTGTCCCCATCAGTGTTGCCGTCGTGGGGGCCTTGTTGGATTATTTCTTTTATTTTTCTCTGCGTTTTTCTTTTTGTATTCTTATTTTTCTTCGTCATTGTTTCTTCCTTCCCCTCCGCTGTTGTTTTGTTTTTGTTTATAGATCATTTGTACTTTTTTGTCTTTATCTTTTTCTTCATCTTGGCTTTTCCTCTTTTTCTTTTTCATTTCCCCTGTTTCTCCGTCGATTTTTTACCTGTTTTTTTCACCTTACCTTGGATCTCTCTCTCTCTCTCTCTCTCTCTCTCTCTCTCTCTCTCTCTCTCTCTCTCTCTCACACACACACACACACACACACCACTTTTTGCTCAGATTTGCATAGGGTCCCGTGGTTAGGCTCATACTCCCACGATATAAGGCAAAAGTGAACTGCATTACGACCCCACACCGGGTTGGGATGCCTTACTCCCCTTGACAACCAGGCGACTGTTTGGCTATATGGTTACCACCCAGCGTTAAGGGTTTCTTGGCTATTAGGAAAACATTTGGGGTGTCATTCAGTGTAGAGTCAATATTGCAAGAATGGTTTAAAGCCAATATTTATTTATTTTTGCTGCACATTTTCCCCTTCATTTCTCACCCTCTCACCCTCCCCTTTCTTTCCTTTCTTTCCCTAGTCGTTATTTTCATTTCGCCTTTCCTTCCTTCCTTCCCTCCATTCTGCATTTGTCCCTCCCTTCTTTCCTTCCTTCCTTCCCACTTTCTTCATTTGTCCCTTCCTTCCTTCCCTCCTTCCTTCCTTCCTTCCTTCCCTCACCCCCTCCTTTCTTCATTTAAATAACCCTTCTCTCTTTCCTTCTTTCTCTCATTCTCTCCTTTCTTCCTTCCTCCTTATAGAGAGTAAAGACTTGTTTAATATTTTACGTGAGGGCTGGAGAGAGAGAGAGAGAATTACTCCTTCCTTTTTTATTATCTCCTCTTCCTCCTCCCCCTTCCTTCCTTTTCCTCCTTGTTCGTTTTCATCTACCTTGTTTTTATCATCATCATCATCATCATCATCATCATCATCATATAACTCCTTCCTTCTCTCTTGTCCTCCATCATCTCTCATCATCATCATCATCATCATCATGCAACACTCTCTCTTTCCATAATTATCTTCATTTTATCATCATCAAACCCATTCCTTCCCCTCCTCTTCCTTCCTCCCTCCTCTTCTTCCTTCCTTCCTCCCTCCTCCTCCTCCTCCTCCTCCTAATCTCAGTCCTTCTTTACGTCGTTTCTTCTTAACTCCCAGGAAATTATGTGTGTTTCTGAGTGCATCTGTTGAGGTGTGTGTGTGTGTGTGTGTGTGTGTGTGTGTGGGTGTGTATTTCCTGTGTGTATCAGTGTATTAATTCTCTTTTTGTGTGCGTGTGGATGCTCTGTATGTTACGTATCATCCTGTACATACAAATATTTTATGGTGCCTTTTTATGTAAGTTTGTGTTCATGTACTATTGCGGACAAAAGTTTCTTTCTACTCCGGGTGGTGAGACCTCATGTCTGCTGCCCCCTTTCTGGGCGGCAGGTTGCTGCTTGCTCTACTCCCACCCCACCACCTAAACTAGTAACAGGGTAGTTGAGAATCTTGCTGTTTACAAGGACTAACCCGGCATAGGAATGAAGTGAACTGCACCCCCAGTTTCTCTCTCTCTCTCTCTCTCTCTCTCTCTCTCTCTCTCTCTCTCTCTCTCTCATATATGTAGTTCATAAAACAGATGCTTTAATTGATAGGTATAAAGGATTTAAAGCAAGTGATTACTGCACAAGGAAAGAAATCCATTATATGACTTTTTTTACGCCATTATAATATGACTTCTTTGGAATTATTAAAAAAAAAAAAAAACACCAGCATAAACGACATATGGTTCATTTTTATATTATTTCAACTATCATATTCCTTGTCGATGCAGAATAAAGGTTTGCTTGTTTAATTATTACAGATGGCATGTAAAATATGTATGCTATAGTTCTGCCGTATATAATGTAGGCCAGCGCTACACGCTCCATCTGCTAATAAAACCAATGTTGTACAGATTAAATAAGGGAATGGAATGTGAAAGAAAACAGTGTGGAGTCTTTAATAACAACGTTTTGCTATTTATTCTTCGTCATAAAATCATTTACAGAACGGGAACATTGGGAAGGAGCGAGGACAGAGGGGGATGGGCGGGACTATATGGTGGAGGAAGGGAGGTATGAAGGATGCCAGCAAGAAGAGAGAGAAAGAGAGAGGCTGGCAGGTAGTAAGGGAGTTAGGAACGGCGATAACAATTACAAGTTTTATAACACAATACAATGCAAATTTTAAAATATACAGTACTAATGAAGTACCGTACTAATAATCAAAATATTAACGAACTATCATTATCGAGAAGTAACACAGTGGAGATACAGACGTAGTATGATTAACAAAACTATATAGTTTATACTGTAATGATAACAGTAAAGGTAACTGAAAATATAATGTAACATAGAACACTAGCCTAATAGTGAGTCCATCCTCCTCTCTTTTCAATAACCTCCTGTAGACGACCGGGCATTGACTTACTAGGTTTTCCAAGATGTGTGGTTTGCCTCTGAGTATGTCCCATTCCCTGTGTGTGTGCTGGAGGAGCTGCTGCTTGGTTCTTTCTTCTTCTGGCTCCCATGTGTTAACCAGGAAGGCCCAAACCGACTCTATCGGGTTGAGGTCACATCCCTTGCTTGGCCACTCCAACAGCTCAATCTGGTGACGTTGTTCGTCGAACCAGTTTCTCATGATCCTCGCGGTGTGGATGGGAGAGCGATCCTGAGAACATTAAGCGTTATAACATTGGGATTTGTTTGTGCTCAAGGTGAAGGGAATTGTCAAGGCGGAACCACACCTAGAGGACGAACATGAATAGCATGGACGAACGAGCATTCGTTCGCTATGTGTGGACAGCCACCAAATTGTGAGCAAATAAGTTTGGATATGCTATATTAATTGTCGGTATAATGTATACACCCATGCTGTTCATGTTCATTCTTCAGTTGTAGTTCCATGTTTACACTAATGCAAAAACGAGTGCATGGTGAGGGAGTGGGGGAAGTTAAGGAGCATATGCACGGATAGCAAGTGAAGCTGGTGTGGGTGGGACAGGGAAGTAGCAGCTCCCAGCTGTGAGTGCTGCCTAGACCCAAGTCCACACCTTGCTTGCCCACTCTCATCGTCTCATTGCCAGTGTGAAACACCTTGATATAAGAGAGGGGTAAGAGTTTTGGTGTGTGTGTGTGTGTGTGTGTGTGTGTGTGTGTGTGTGTGTGCGTGCGTGAAAAGCGTTTCAAAGTTGTTAAGAATATATTATTACTTTACCTGTACGAATATGATCCGCTCTGGGTATGGATGTGTATAGGCTCTGACGGTTGGCAACATAACCTCATCTAAAATTTCTAAGTATTTTTCTGCGGTGAATTTTCCATCTATTTCTGTTAATTCGCCCAAGCTGTTCACATTCATCCACCCCCACATGTTCAAGGTTACATGACCACTTCTGGCCAATTCATACACATTCTCGGGAGCGTAGCGGGTGTTGTTTGGTCTCCAACAGTGAAGTTTTCCGTGGTTGGTTGACTGAAACGTTTTTTCATCACTAAATATAACACGGGACCAGAAGTTTTCGTCTTCATTTGCGTACTGTTCGGCAAACTGTAGCCTTCCCAACTTGTGTCCCTCATTCAGTTTTTCTTTGACGGAAGGAATCCTGTGGTGGATGCCACTTGCATGAAGTCGTCGTCTGATAGTCCTTGAAGAGACTTGTAGGTGTAGGCGCTCTCTCATTGCCACACAGTTGGTGAACCTATGGCGAGGGTTGTTAATATCTGCCACAATCCTAGCATCGTCATCTGCGGTAGTTACTCTCGGCCTTCCAGTTCTAGGACGATCTCTCATACTTCCCGACTCTTGGTGTCGGCGCAGCCATAGACGAACTGTAGGTTTTGAAACACCCATCTCCCTCGATATCTCGCTGACGTTGAACCCAGCCTTATGCATGCCGACGATCTGAGCTCGCCGAGTGTATGCATCGTGGTGGTCTCTGTTGTTATCACCCATGGCTGTAGTCACGTGAGTGAGGGAATAGGTGGAGTGAAACCAAATCATCACCTCCTATATACCAGTGACCCCATCTGGGGCAGGCTTGCGGAAGCTCACAAACTGCCCGTTAAAGTGTTTAGTAGCCTACTGTAGTTTGGAGTAATTGCTCAATATAGGATTATCTATTTTATGTAAAACTTTCATGCATTTACGTGGAAGACCAGTACTCACAGGGAAATATAGTTATGGTAACGTTACTTTTGAATGCGTTTATTATCTAACTAGCGTAATATACGTCTTTAAATTTTTTTACTCATTGTTTATGATTTATAAGGCGTGCTTACAAGGAATACAGTATTGTGCCACAATATATGAAGAACATCCAAACTCTTAACCTGTATGTTGGATTTACCAAAACCATTAGCCTGAACAACACGTCACCTTTCCTTCCTTCATATATTAACAATATATTGATGATAAATAGATAACCATAAAAATGTAATATTGCATATGATAAGCAACAACAGTTAATTCTACAAGTATTAAACTTTGATATACTAACAACGCAGTTACGTATACGTTCATAACAAGATATAAGATAGACTTCTCATCGTAGACATTGGACTTTTCATTATCAGATATCTCCTACCCCTATTGATAATGAATCCCATAATGGCAGACGAAATATTGTGGGTTTATCATCGTTATTAATGACAGTGATTCAATAGCTCCCCTTAATCTACCTTTCCTAACCCACCCGTAATAACCTAACAGCTCATTGTCTTATTAAAAGTCATGTTGATCAGGCTGATGATGGTGTGAAGTTTTATGTAAATGCTCCCTTCCAACTCTATACTCCATGATTCTATGACAGTGTTGATGTCTAGATGCTCGTTACACTCTATGCATGCCTGAATGTGTAGTAAGTGGGTTGTGGAGAGCAGCTCGTTGCCTTTTGAAGGTAGAACACTGCAGTGGACACGAGTACTTGGATCAATATTTAGGGTAGCCACGAACACTGATGTTATGAGATTTATGAGTCATCAGATGCCTTTTTCAGGGATATTCATGGATTAGGAGAAAACATTACCCTTGCAGTACTGACCATCGTCATTATGGCACCAAAATTAAATATTTATTTATGGTGCCATATCCATCATAATATAGTGGTAGTTGACCACCATGATATTCCGATCAACACGGTAACACCTTTGTCCTTTCCCATTTTTTGCTTACGAATATATATATATATATGAGAGAGAGAGAGAGAGAGAGAGAGAAACAGGGGGGGGGGCAGTTCACTCCATTTCTATGCCGGGTCAGTCCTTGTAAACAGCAAGATGCTCAACTGCCTTGGCGATAGATTAGGTGGTGGGGTGGTAGTTTAGCCAGCAGTAACCTGCCGTCCAGAAAGGTAGCAGCAGTCGTGTGGCCTCACTACCCGGGGTAGAAAGAAACTTTTGTCCGCAATAGTACGTTTATGTGCGTGTATGTGCTCTTTATCTCTGCTAATGAATGTGTAGGATTCTGTGTGTGTGTGTGTGTGTGTGTGTGTGTGTGTGTGTGTGTGTGTGCGCATATCTAGTCTTGTATGGTTTCCTCTGCAGTGTGTATGGAACGTGCATACATGAGTATATTTCCATGTGTATTAATGCACCCTTTGATACGTACATGTGAACGTGTGTTTGTGTGTGTGTGTGTGGGTGTGTGTGTGGGTGTAAAAACTGGTTTTTTTTTTTCCAGTTGTTGTTGTTGTTCTGCTTTTTCTTCTTTTCTCCTCCTCCTCCTTTTTTTATTTCTGTTAGCATATTTATTAAGGTGTGCGTGTTTGTGCATTTAGGTATGTGTGCATGTGATTTGTATGTGTAGGCCGTGTGTGGGTTAGATTTGTGTGTGTGTGTGTGTGTGTGTGTGTGAAATTATGTGCTAATAATGTATGCATGTATGTGGTTGAAAATTTGTATGTGCGTATCGTTTCGTTTTTAAGGGCTCCAACATGCTTGCATGTGTCGGCCTTGGTCACCTAATGGCGGCTCTCCACGCTGCACGATCCATTGCAGCCTCCCTGTTCAGTCCCTTAACCCTAAGGTCACACTTAATGACCTCGTCCCATGTCTTTCTCGGTCGCATGTAAGTATATGTCCTGTATGTACTTGTTAATTTGTGTGCATGTATGCGTGGAAATCCATGTGCGTATAGATTTATGTGTGCGTGTATGTGTTGAAATTCATGTGCATATAGGTGTGCGTGTATGTGTGGAAATTCATGTACGTACAGTTTTGTGGACGTGTGGTCATGATTTTCTGTGTACGTGTTGTGGATTTATATGTGCGTGTGTGTGCGTGCGATTGCGTGTGTGGGAGTGGCAGGGAAGATATATACCGCAACAATATTAAATGCTAAGAAGGTGGTTTATTGCGGGGTGGAGAGAGAGAGAGAGAGAGAGAGAGAGAGAGAGAGAAAGAGGGGGGAGGGACTACGAAGCAAGTGAATCTTGAAAGAGGGGGGAGGGACTACGAAGCAAGTGAATCTTGAGAGAGAGAGAGAGAGAGAGAGAGAGAGTACAAAAGATGAAGGGCTGTGTGTGTTGTGGGGGTAGGGAGAGGGAGGGAAGGGAAATAACTAAAATATTGATAAAGGAAGGAGTAAGACAACATAGTGAAAGAAGGCAATGTTGATGGTGAAGAACGGACAGAGGTCATGAGAAAAGGAAGATGGAAAATATGCAAAGATATTTTGAAAGATGATGATGATGGTAATGATGGTAAGAATAAGAGGTTAGAAAATAGTAAATTGAGGAAAAATGATGTTGATGAGAAGACACTTAGTCGTACGAAAAAAAAAAAAAGTCAGAGAAGTAGGAAAGAAAATAGTAAGGAGAATAATGAGAGGTGATGTGAAAAATGTGGGATTTATGATATATACCCTCATTAAATTTTTATAAACGTTTTTCTGATTTAATTATGTTATTGTAGGTGTTCACTGTCATTATATTGACTCATGATAAGGATGACTCTAGCATTTTATTGCAACAAACATTAAATTATTTAGGTAAGTTATAAGAGCCAGAGTGTTAATACAGTGAAGTTAAATGTTCTCATCAGCACAGTTCTAGGATTATATAAATTTCAGCTAACGTTGTATGATATTCCGCGTCGAGTGAGTTATAATAGCCCAGGTGCATTAACCGGTAATTATTCTTATTCTCCTTAATTAGCTTGGTCTATGTTGATAATAAGCATCAAAGTGGGGGAAAGCGCTATTAATAGGTAGGGAACCCGGATATGGGGCCAACTATTTTTAGCCAATGAAGGAGGGCGGTGCGGGTGACGTCACCAGGCGAGCGCTCATTGGTGGAATATTTCATGAAGTAAACAATGGAAATATCTCGGATTCCACGAAGCAGCTTCACTTTATAATTCACCCCAGAGATTGGGTTGTGCCGGGATAACAAAGTGGGATTGAGATGTATGAATATTGAATCTTTTTAGAAGCATTATTTAATTTCTAAGGATATTCACATGCAGGTGGTTCAGTCTAGCGAATCCTCATATCTTAAGTGTTTCATTTTAGCTCACTGAGGATTTTCACACGCAAGGTGCTTCGTTGTAGCGAAGCCTCATATGATTCTGTTTAACGAGGTCCCATGTGGTCCTTTACGTATTTTAGTATACCTTTAGTTGTATATGTTATTCCTGTCATCCTCAGACAAATGTAATCAGCTTAGGAGAGACTTTTCGAACAGGAGTTTGATACAGATTTTAATTTCTCGATAATGGATTCACGTAAACTGAATGAAGTCTTGTAGCAGCAGTAACGGTAAGAGGACTTGTACCCATGAGGTGGAAGGGTTAATACATGATGCTGCCAGACGATTTTATTCAGCTTAGAAGAGTCCCTTTGTGTTGATGGGGTTAATGAAGGCTGTATCTAACGTGTACAATTTGAAGTCTATTAAACCGAATACAGTCGCGTGGTGGTAGCAAGAATAATAGGTTAAAAAAAACATTGTCGAAATAAACTTGAGACGTGAGAGAGAGAGAGAGAAATTCAGCCCTCGATGTAGCGTATTTGTTGACGAAAAACAACCTTGCCCCGAAAAGCAAATATATCTTTTACGACGAACGAATTAATTGGAAAGGAAGCAGAGGCGCTAACTTTACAAATTATCCGAAATTAAATTGAAGGATGAATAAATAAGATTGGCAGTGCTGAATAACTGCAAAATCCATGCTAAACTTTTATATATTTCCAAGTTTTAATTAAAGGACATTGGGAGTGTATCGCCTTGAGATGATCCCAGGATTTATTGCATATTGAAAAAGTTGAAATTAATTAATGGCTGATTAAAAAATACGTAGGTTAAAAGAAAAAGACTAGGACCAAGATAGGTAAGAAGTTCTAGGCCAATAGGGGATCAGCGGACTGGGAAAGGGAGTGGGACGCGGGTTGGTGAGGGAGACAGTGTGGCTCTGGTGGTGGTGGGGTGAGGTAGTGCGCCGCTCCTCATCCTCCCCCTCCTCCCCCATCCCCTCCTTGATCAGTGCATGTACACAATTTATTACGGCATATTATGAGGAAGTAGTTCGGACAGTGTTGCGTGAAGTCCTTCATGGACAAGATGGAGTCAGGAGAAAATTGAAAAAACTTTTTAGGAAGTGTGGAAAGATTTTTTCCCGAAATTTTTTGGTAAATATGTGTTAGAAGAGTTTGAATATATGCAGTTTTCAGTATGGTGAATAAAAAATAATCAGTTGAAGAAATATTGTGCAGGAAGTGTCAAAGACTTGTGCTATAGCCATTTTTATTTTAAATGCCAATATTGTGGTTTATGGAGAAATTGAAAATTGTGAGATGATGATGCTGACGATGGTGATTCTCATAGTCCCTAGGTCACCATCTTCAAGGCCTTTTGGTTAAATTGTGGTCTTGGAACGTGAGTAGGTTTTAGAGCGTTATACTGACTTATTACAGCATATGTTTACTATGGATAATTTTTAGGCCGTGGTTAGGATTACAGGCGCCTTAATTATGCACTCACGGTCTACGGTTAAGGCAACCATTTACTAATCCAACCGGACCACCGAACATAACGGCCAAATTGTAGCGGCTTAAGCTGAATTGTAGCGATATTAACCTAACCTAGCGTAACCACTCAGCATTCATATAATAGCTCCGTAAGTGCCGTAATCCTAGTCCGTGAGGGTATGTCGTAATCCTAACCAGTTCTTAATTTTTAACCCTTCAGCCCGAGGACGTCCTTTGAAAGTCCTTAGATTTTTTTCAGTTAAAGACCGTATTGAAGGCATTGAAAAAGGCTTTATTGAACCCCTCCAGTGCGAAAGGCTTTAATAAGGTCAATAAAATAGTCTAATTATAAACGTTCCTTGGACTGAAGAGGTTAATGATAGGTGGTAATAGTAACAGGTAATTAACGTTTTTTGTTGATAATGAAAATGGATATGGTAATGATGGTGAGGAAGGGGGTGATGGTGTTAATGAAGAGGGTGGTGATAGTGAGAAGGGAGTAAAGGGACTGAGGAAGGGGTTGGTGGTGTTAATGAAGAGAGTGGTGATAGTGAGGAAAGAGGTGATGGTGTTAATGAAGACGGTGGTGATACTGAGTAGGGCCCTCTGATAATGAAGAGGGTGGTGATAGGAGTAATGGTAATAATGAAGAGGGTGGTGATAGTGAGACGGGAGAAATGATGATAATGAAGAGGGTGGTGATAGTGAGAAGGGAGGAATTGTGATAATAAAGAGGGTGGTGATAGTGCGGAGGGAGTAACGGTGATAATAGAGGATGGTAACAGTGAGGCATGGGGTGATGGTGTTAATGATGAAGGTGGTGATGGTGATTAGGGACTTATGATAATGAAGAGGGTGGTGATAGTGAGGAGGGAGTTATGGTGATAATGAAGAGGGTGGTGATAGAAGGGAGTTATGGTGATAATAAAGAGGGTGGTGATAGAAGGGAGTCAAGTATTTATTTCCTTTATTGCCGTTTCTTTTAGCAGGCAATCTTACCATACCTAGTGGATTTGTGCTGTCTCATAGTGTATGCGTGTATGTTGTGTGTGTGTGTGTGTGTGTGTGTGTCTGTATGCAAATGAGTATTACCGAATCTTGCTCGACATACTGAAAGGTGGATTTCGTTTCCCAATTTACCAACTGGATGCTGGGTTAGGTTAGGTCAGGCTGTGTTGGGTTGGGTTAGGTTAGGTTAGGTTAAGGTAGATTAAACTGTTAGGAGCTAGGTTAGGTTAGGTTTAGTTAAACACTTAGATTAGGCCCAAGATTGTCATAGTCGTATTATGGTTATTATTCATTTGCATTACAAATGAGGCCTCAAAACACTCAAATTAACTAAAAACTATCCAATAGAAAAAAAAAAGTAGGAAACGGCAATAAAGGACATTTTTACCGGGAGTTATGGTGATAATGAAGAGAGCGGTGATATTGAGAAGGGAGCTATGGTGATAAAGAAGTGATGATAATGAGGAGTTATGGTGATAATGAAATGGTGACAGTGAGAAGTAATGGTGATAATGAAGTGGTGTTAGTGTGGAGTTATAATGATAATGAAGTTATGATAGTGAGGACCTATGGTGATAGTGAGGAGTTATTGTGATAATGAAGAGTGGTGATAGTGAGGAGTTATGGTGATAATGAAGAGGATGGTGATGGTAGGGAGTAATAACTATTTATGAAGGGGGTGATGATAGCCAGGAAATATGATGAAGAGGGTGGTGATAGAATGGTGTTATGGTGATGAAGAGGGTGGTGATAGTGAGAAGGGAGTAAAGTGATATGAAGAGGGTGGTAAGAGGGAGTAGTGATGATAATGAAAGGAATGGTGGTGGTGAGAGTGAGGAGTGAAATGATGATGGTGAGAAAGTAGTAATGTGGACAAGAGAGGGAGATTATGATGGCGATGATGAAGGGGATGACGAGTGTTTTGGTGATAGTGAAGTGGGTGATGATAGGAGAGTAGCTTAATGGTGATAATGAAGAATGTGATGAGTGTGAAGAGGGAGATACAAATAGAGGATGATGGTGACAGTGAAGAGGGTGCCAATGGTAGGAGGAAAGTGATGGTGACGATAGTACAGGTATGGTGATAGGCTAATGAGGGAGGTGATGGTGATGATAGAAGGTGTGATGATTATGAAATGATGGTGAAAGAAGTAATAATAATAATGAAGAGAGTAATAATAATAATGAAGAGGGTGATGATACTAGGAAAGACTGAGGAGGGATGTGGTAATGATAAAGATGAGAATGGTGATAGGAAGATTGTAATAGTGTCGGTGAAAGTGAAGGATACAGTGACAGGAAGATGGCAGTAAAGGTGAGTGTGATGATGGGAGTTGTGATCATGACGAGGATGGGTGATGGTGAAAAAGCGACAGATTGCAATGCCGGTAGGAATTTGTGATGATGATGATGATGATGATGTACATGATTGTTTTTAAGAATTGGTGATATTTTTTCAGATGGTGACCGGGATGGTGATGGTGATAAATGGTGCAAGTTATTTACCGGTACCGTATTTGATGATAGAGAGGGCAGTGGTGATGGTGATAGTGAATGTGAGTGCGAAAGTGAAGAAAGGTGATGAATGTAAGTGATCTTGAATGATGATAGTGCAAATAAGTCGAGAATACTAGCTGACAGATTATAGCGCTTCGTGTTCCTTGATGCTGATGGTGAAAAGGAATGACTACCGGTATTATTATTATTATCATTATTATTATTATTATTATTATTATTTTACAGTCGACTCTGGGGTTAGGCTTAGTAGTGCGTTCCCTGTGGTCCTCTTACTCCAAATGCTTTCCCATGTCACCACTTCGTCACTAATATCCACCGTTGTTACTGAATACATGTTAGAGCTGTCTCATTCAGTAGTGATATGAGAGAGGGTGTTAAATGTCAAATCGGTAGGTCTTAAGGAAGGTCAGGAAAGTGTGTTTTAGCGAAATTCAAATAAACTGCCTTCCTGTAGTTGAACTCGCGTCATTTTCTGCTATCAGAAGGCCTATCTAACCACCCGATGTTTTGGACGTTGTTCGGTGATGAAAGTGAGTGCGAAAGTAGAGGTTGATGATAAATTGTAGGTTAATCTTAGGGTAACCTTCTCACCACGAGGACGTCTTTTTTATCCAGACGATTATACTCAACTTAGGGATAATTTTCGAACAGGAGGGCTTAAGCGCAGCCTTCTTCACAAGTAAGGTGTTTCCTCTGTTAATAAGGTCGCCTGGTAGCAGCAGGAATATAATTAACGTCCTCGGACTGAAAGGGTAGGGTAGTGGCGATAGTGAAGGAAATAATAATTAAAATGATGGTTGCGATTATGTGATAGTAAATGTGTTGTTGAAACGGCTCGAGTGACATGATGATAGTAACTGAAATGGTGAGAGGTATAGTGATGATGGGCTACTATTACCACCACCACTACTGCTACTACTACTACTACTACTACTACTGCTAGTAATAATAATAATAATAATAATAATAATAATAATTGACTGATGATAGTAACGAGGATGATTGATGTGGTGAGTGGTAGTTGGTATCATGTAGGTGGGGAAGAGGCTTGGTGGGAATGATAGCGATGACGATAGTGTTAGCAGTGATAGTTAAGAATGATGATAGTGCTGAAAATGATAGCGATAGTTGTGATCAATTGATGGCATTTCATAATAGTGATGTACGGTATGTGGTAGTGATACTGATGGTTATGGTTAGAGTACCGTAGCGTTAAAGATGAGTGATAAGGGTTGTGATGGTGATGATGGTGACGGTCATGCTACTGATAATGTTGGAGAGATGGTGATGACATTGAAGAGGGTTATGGTGATGATTTTAGTGATGGTTGTCTTAGTTATGAAGCTGATGACAGTGGTGGAAATAGTGATGGTGATGAAGTGATGATGATAAGAATGAAGAGTGTAGTGATAGTAACGAAGAAGATAATGGTGATGATAGTGACGATGATGATAATGATGATAGAAACCGTAGCGATAATGATGCAAGTGATGGTGATGCTAATGATATTTTAATTCCCAGCTTCCTTCCAGAAATTTCCTTAATGAGGCAAAGATGAAAGTGACTTGCGAGGGACTATGAATGAAAATGATGTAAGATGTAAAATTTGCATGATTATGAATGGAATATACCCAAGACTTCATGATCTATAAAATTCGCATTAGAGAATATACGAAATTATCATTCTCTCTCTCTCTCTCTCTCTCTCTCTCTCTCTCTCTCTCTCTCTCACACACACACACACACACACACACACACACACACACACACACACACACACACACACACACACACACACAATGACAACACCACACCTAGAGGTCCTTCCTAAATAAAAGAGGAAAAAAGTCGCTGGAGGGTTCAAGGAAATTCCAAGCCTTCATTACAAAATGTCAATAAATATAAATAAAAATCGTCTAGGCAGGTATGAATAAAATAGGAAGCTGGCCACGGAGGTTCAGGGATTACAGAGGTATCCTCAGGTGGCCGCGTTTCCTGGTAAAACCATTTCCTGACACTACCACTAACTGACTGCCGTTTCCTGACATCATTTTCTGACAGCGTTCTCTGCTGACCGTATCTCTTGACACCACCATCTACTGACAACAGCCATTTTCTGACACTACCATTGACTGACCACCACTTGTGACACCACCAGTTACTGATACAAACATGTACTACGGTTAAAAAAAGTATTGGTGCACATGGGGCCCGATGCCTACCGATAACAGTCGTTCATTACCAACGTGTAATTGTGTATGAACAATGTTTATATAAACATTACATTTGCTACATGTTTGCAAGAGGATATTGCTAGTTGGCGATATATAACACCTTCCGACATCAGGGCTACCAACGTTTGGTAGGTGGACACTTAATATTTCAGTGACCTTCGTTCTGTGTTCCCAAATGTTTCACGCATATCGTGCACCGATACTTTTTTGACCCATAGTATCTGTTGGCAACCACTGATACAACCATTATAGGACACAACCACTCTCTGACACAATCATACCAATTTCTGACAATTAATTACTGACAGCCATAATCTGCTACCATATTCAGCAGATTACACTTCCTAATACTACCCATCCTTGCAGACTACACCTCTGTCACTGCCATTCCTTGCTGACTTTACCATTCCCTGATACATTTACACTTCCTGACACCCCCATATTCAGCTGACAGCATATATCCTGACAACACCACTATTCCCCACTGCCCACCTGTCCTAATGCTGGGGGTGGTGTCTGAATGGGTAATAGAGTGGACCCTTAATCTCGCCGACAGTACTTCGAACCCTGGCTGTTGAGAGGGATATTATAAGGATTTGCGTATCACTAAAACCAGCATTTACCGGAATCTTCATGGGTAGCGCGTCATAGGCTGAATTTAATGTTATATATATATATATATATATATATATATATATATATATATATATATATATATATATATATATTGCTAACCTTAGGGGAACTTTGTTACATTTGCCCATTAACCCTGTCAGTACGATGATCTTGTATATATATTTATTTTTTTTTTAGGAATTGCCGCATGTAGTGGAGGGGCTAATATACAATCACCATTTATTTCTTTACTACATGATCTCCTCCGTAAGTTGAGTAAAGTTGATGGACAGTAGAAGAATAAAGTGTTAAGACGATATCGCAGTACAAGATGATAGTGAAAGGCCAGGTTATTGCACAAAATTGTTCGGCCTAAGTTTTTGGAAATGTCGAAAATCTCTCTTTTCAGACTAACTCATACAGTACTTTTTCTTTTTCTTTTTTTTTTTCGTACGTCCACCACACGATTTAATTCATTTTGAGAGGAAGTGGAACCTCTTGTATTGGATGAGTATACTATGTGAAGGTGTGAGCGATGTGATGTGAAAATGAGTGATGTGATGTGAAAGTGTGAGTGATGTGATCTGAAGATGTGAACGATGTGAAAGTGTGACATGATTGAAAGTGTGTGATGTGAAAGTGTGAGTGATGTGATTTGAAGATGTGAGCGATGTGAGAGTGAGTGATGTTATCTGAAAGTGTGATGTGAAAATGAGTGATGTGATCTGAAGGTGTAAGTGATGTGAAAGTGATGAGATCTGATGGTGTGAGTGATGTGAAAGTAAGTGATGTGATCTGAAGGTGTGAGCGATGTGAAAGTGAGTGATGTGATCTGAAGGTGAATGATGTGAAAGTGAGTGATGTGAAAATGTGAGTGATGTGAAAGTGTGAGTGATTTGAAATTGTGAGTGATGTGAAAGTGTGATTTGAAAGTGTGAGTGATGTGAAAGTGTGAGTGATGTGAGTGTTAGTGTTGTGAAAGTGTGAGTGATGTGAAAGTGTGAGTGATGCGAAAGTGTGAGTGATGTGAGTGTTAGTGTTGTGAAAGTGAGTGATGTGAAAATGTGAGTGATGTGAAAGCGTGAGTGATTTGAAACTGAGTGATGTGATAGTGTGCGATGTGCCGGTTTGTGCTGTGCCGTCCATATGTAAGGCGATATTATTGGAGGAAGACGATGCTGAGGGGATTGGATTACGATTTATTATGGTGGTGAAAATGATGGGTTTTGTGGTGAGTGATGAGACGATGGTGGTGAAAGAAGTGGTGGTTGGATGGTGATGATAGTGGTGGTGGTGTATGTTGATGATGATAGTGGTGGTGGTGTATGTTGGTGATGATGATAGTGGTGGTGGTGTATGTTGGTGATGATAGTGGTGGTGGTGGTGATGTTGGTGATGATGATAGTGGTGGTGGTGTATGCTGGTGATAATGATTGTGGTGGTGGTGTATGTTGGTGATGATAATAGTGATAATGTTTATAATGGTGACAGTGGGTATATGGAAATGCATAGTGATGTTTTCGTGGCATTAGAGATTTTGATGATGACGTTTGGAGATGTGTGGTGATGTGGTAGTGGTGCTTGATGATGATGGTGATGGATGTGGTGGTGGGGGTGGTGGGAAGTGGTGGTGGTGGGAAGTGGTGGTTATGACGCTGAGAGTGGGTGGATGGTGACGTGCGAGAGTGTTGTGATGATGATGGGCATGATAATACTAATGTGTGGTGACAGGGAATGGTGGAAGTTAGGGTGATGATGATAGGTTAGGGATGTTTGTGGTAATGATGGTATTGGTAGTAAACAACAATAATGATGACAGTAATGGCACTATAATACTAATGATAGGTAATTAAATGGCGCAGAGTAATGATGGTGAAAGTGTGTAGTGTATTCCTGATAATAATAATAATAATAATAATCTTTTGTGATTCTTAATTATTTTGGCTGTAATATGGCGATACGATGGTTAATAAAGGTAGATGTTAATTAGTATAGATGAATAGACTAGTTAATGAACACTCGGTAGATAAATGAACAGAGCTGAACAGTGAATGAATGAATGAATGATGAAGAAATAGAACTGATGGTGTAGAAGGAAGGAGACTGGCACATAATAAACGAAGATACCTTAAAAAAAAAAAAAAAAATGAATGGATAAAGCATGTAGGTGGGATGTAGTAGTGTTATATTTTTTCATAATTAGATTTTAGAAAAGGGTGAGAATTATCGGGTGCATTTAGTGATTCTCTCTCTCTCTCTCTCTCTCTCTCTCTCTCTCTCTCTCTCTCTCTCTCTCTCTCTCTCTCTCTCTCTCTCTCTCTCTCTCTCAACTACACCGTAATTACTGGTATTTGTTTAAACCTATTTTTCTGCAGTCCATTTTTTTTTTTTTTTCAATTTCTCTCTCACCCATTCTATCTATTTCCTTTCTCCGCTACATCCGCCAATCCCCTCTTTCTATCTATCTGTCTTTTTCTGCCTCTCACCCCCTCTTCCTCTGTCTGTGCCACTCATCCTCCCCCTTTCTTTATTCTCTTTGTATTTTTTATTTCACTCGCCTTTTTTATTTTTTTATTTCATTCGCCTTTTCACCATTGCCATTTTTAAAGTATTTTTAGTATTTTTCACCCTTTTTCCACTGCGAGGGGTCCCATTCTTCGACTTTTTTTCCTCCTTTTTTTTTTTCTTTGCCGTAGCCTACTGTCTATTTTTATTTAATCTATCATACCGGTACTTTTTTTAATCATGTTTATTGACTTTGTTTTCAAAAGTCGTGTATTTTATTATTATTTTTTCGACTGACATTGTTATATATTGTGTTTTAGTATAATCTATCCATCCATCCATCATCCAATCCTACGTTGTCCCATGAGGAGCGAAGGAGCCCGTGGCAAGGCAAGTTGGTCCTGACATTTAAGGTGAGAGTGACCAGCCTCACTCATCCCTGAGTGGCATTACATGAGCAATAAATCCCAACCACCCCATGGATATAGACCTTCACCTGCTCAATCCGATTGGAGCGCCGTAATTACCCACTAAACCACCAGGCGCCAAAATCTGGTTATATGGTTACCATCCAGCGTAGTAAATAGTTTCCTGGTGTGCAGGAAACCATTTGGCCTGTCACTCAGTGTAGAGTCACCCATAGGCAGAAGGAAGAGGAAAGAATGAAGGAAAGAAAGACAGAAGAGGGAGTGTAAAGTCACCCGTAGGCAGAAGGACGAGGAAAGAATGAAGGAAAGAAAGACAGAAGAGGATGGAAGGAAAGAAGTACCGTACGGTGGAGAGGAAAGGGCAGACACCCGAGAAGTATCGTCATTATTGTGTGTATAGTTAAGTGCTTTATTTCCGTCATACAAATTCACATGTATGCCCAGCTTAGCCTTACTGCTGATTGATGCACCTGCTTGACGAAAAACTCTGCGTTATCTGAGATCTTTATTGGTTAGAAATTTCCTTTATCCCTTCAGCCCAAGGAGGTCTTTTGTATGATACCGGTACGGTATATAAGTGTTTCCACCTTCTGACGATTATTTCAGCGTAGGGGAGACTTTGGCCGCTATGCTGGTACGGTTGGGAAGCTTACTAACACCCCTTCCTCACCGATTTATTTGTGATTCTGCTTCGTTACTTTATTTTTGTGTTATTCATGCAATATGTGTCGATATTGAAGAGACATGAGATGCAAATCAGCACCTTCTCGCCGATTTATTTCTGATTCTGCTCCATTACTATATTTTTGTGTTATGCAATTTATGTCGATATTGAAAAGACACAAGAAGCAAACCAGGGGATATGAATGAGTAGTTTGAAAAATAAATCGCTAAAGAAGATGTGTTTGGGAGGCACCTTGGAGAGACTGAACTGGAGGAAATAGGGGTAGCCATCCTGAGCCCCGTCACTACGAGATGTCTACTCAGCTGCATAAAATCGCCTGGTAGGATTTCGAATATAGAATGTCATCGTGGCGAAGGGATAAATGGGATACCGTGACACCTCTTCCTTAGCGATTTATTTTGCGGTACTGCGTCATAATGTTGTATGTTGTTGATGTTTTAGTATTGATGTAGTTTGTATAGTTAACGTACGAGAGGATATTTAGATGTAATGCGGAATAAATCGCGAAGGAAAAACTGTTACGAAATATCCATAACCACATAGAATACGACCTTCGAATCCCAGACACGCTATGGTGTGTGTATAGAGTAGTTCATAATTTAGGAACCATCATCATCATCATCATCATCGTCTTCATCATCATCACCACCACCACCACCACCACCATCATCATCATCATCATCACCATCATCACCCAACTTCCCATTGTTCCCTGTAGGCTAGTGCATTTATTTTTTCAATTGTCTTTTTTTTATTTAGGCCTATTTTTCTGCCCCCTGACTTTTTTTTTATAAGGAGTTGAGAATACCGTATAAGGGGTTGGGAATACTGTATAAGGGGTTGGGAATACTGTATATGGGGTTGGGAATACTGTATAAGGGGTTGGGAATACTGTATAAGGGGCTGGGAATACTGTATAAGGGGTTGGGAATACTGTATAAGGGGTTGGGAATACTGTATAAGGGACTGGGAATACTGTAGCTATAAGGGGTTGAGAATACAGTATAAGGGGTTGAGATTACTGTATAAGGGACTGGGAATACTGTATAAGGGACTGGGAATACTGTAGCTATAAGGGGTTGAGAATACAGTATAAGGTGTTGAGATTACTGTATAAGGGACTGGGAATACAGTATAAGGGGTTGAGATTACTGTATAAGGGACTGGGAATACTGTATAAGGGGTTGGGAATACTGTATAACGGACTGGGAATACTGTATAACGTGTTGAGAATACTGTATAACGTGTTGAGAATACTGTATAAGGGGTTGGGAATACTGTATAAGGGGTTGAGAATACTGTATAAGGGGTTGGGAATACTGTATAAGGGGTTGGGAATACTGTATAAGGGGTTGGGAATACTTTATATGGGGTTGGGAATACTGTATAAGGGGTTGAGAATACTGTATAAGGGGTTGGGAATACTGTATATGGGGTTGGGAATACTGTATAAGGGGTTGGGAATACTTTATATGGGGTTGGGAATACTGTATAAGGGGCTGGGAATACCGTATGAGTTGAGAATATTGTATACTCCTTTACCCCTTCAGAGGATTATTATTATTATTATTATTATTATTATTATTCCTGTAAACGACAAATGAAGAACACAATTTTAGTGAACGTTTTAAAGTGTACGGAACTGAACAGAAATTTACGTACCTTCTCACAGCGAATTTATAGACGCATTATAATGCAATTTCGAGAATCCGCCGTAAAATGTGGGGTGACGCCCAGTGACACTATAAAATGGGGTGGAGAGGCTGAGGGCTGGGGTGTTGTGCCCCCTCGGTAGCCGATAGTGGCGCGAATTTCCACGGGCCTCAGGATCACCCAAGCACGTCATCCTAAGCGATTTATTTTACGATTTTCACCTCAACCCCTTTAGGTTTGGGAAATCATTTTATTACGGTCGTCATGTGGTCGAGACTGTATTGTATTTGATTAGTTTCTTCGTTCTTCCATCGCCTCTCATCATGGCTGCCATTTCTTTATTTTTTCTCCAGTTCACTTCAGATTTAGTGCATTTGTTCTTCAGGAACATACAGGTGGTTAGGTATCTTTCTCATTGTAAAAAGGCATTATAAAGGGTTGTATGGGGCCGTAGGTGAACCCGTAAATATGCATTCCTAAATTGTTAATGTGAAATGGGGCAACACAAGACCGTAGAGTTGTACACATTCTGAGAGAGAATTTGAGTGTTAGAGATGTTCTGTGTATTTATTTATTTATTTATTTACTGGTTGAGCCCACCTCCTCATTGCCTAGGGAATGCTGGCAGTCGTTAATGGTATCTTTCGACGATTTTATACAGTTTACGAGAGACATTGAGCTAAGGGGGTTCAATAGCCTTTAGGTTTACATAACCCTCTTACTGCAATAGGCCTTTTGTAAGATAAATAGGTAACATGAATAAACAAACAGAATACGTCGTGTGGTGATGGAAGGGGGTTATTGCGTGGGGAGGTGGCCGTTGCACGCTGATAGTAGGTCATTCTCGAGGGATTAGCAGGCACCTTAACTTACCTTCCTCAGCGATTTATTCTTCGTAGGTTAACTCACATATAGGAAGATATTAATTTGCCACATGAAATATAAAATACGAAGTTGTGCCAAGGGGCCTCCTAAGCGGATGATACGGGCCCTTGTGACCAAATTTCCACACATGAATAGTCAATAACCTTATTAAAAAAAAAAAATACGTCCAGTTTTTATGTAACACCTCAGCCCGTATTCTCGTCCTGTTCCTTACCTAGCACCTGTTCCCTGCCAATTTATTCTTATCTAGTGTGTAAAATATTCGCATGGGATATTTTTGTAATCCACGTCGATATGAAAGAGAGAGAAATAATATGCAACGAAATAAGCGGCGATATGCTAAACTAAACCACTAAGGAGGAGTTGCTAGGGAGAAATGACCAGACTACGACCTCTTTAGTCTGAGGATTTCTTTGCCAGTTATGCTAGCTAGGTATTTTTATTCAGCTCAGGACACATGCCTGGGATGGAATGACACACGAATATCCCCATTATCCCTTTCACTGTCCACCCCCCCCCCTTCCCTCATCCCTGCCCTCGCGGAATGATATCGTCGAGCATAGAGTTGGCATGATTTCACCTGATAGAACTGGTCCACTTCCTTCTGAGTCGTGGTGGCATGAAATTCGATGAGGCTTAGGAGGCAGGAATGAGTCTCCTTGGTTACTAGTCAGAACAGTCCTCTCTTACCCTACTTGCCTGTCTCTAGAGCTGCAGGGGTTTAGGGATCTTTATAATTATAGAAGAGAGGCGCTATAGTGGTGGCAGGAATAACATGGAAATAACATCATCGTCCTGAAGAGCTTAACCCCTTCAGTACGATGACGAGTTATTACTACGACCTTTAGACGATTTTATTCATTTCATAGTGAAGGGCTTAGTGAAGGCAGTAGGCAACCTTCCCTGTTCCAAAATTCTCCTTTGTGCATTATTATTATTATTATTATTATTATCATTATTATTATTATTATTATTATTTTTCTAGTTACTGTTATTCTTATTATTAATGTTACTTGTATTATTATTATCATTATTTTTAACCCTTTGGCTCATTTTAACCTGAACCCAGTGGACTGCACGCATAAATTGTCCTTGTATTGCAATCCACGATTTGTTTTCAGGGGATAGGGAAGTAACTTGGGGACGTTTGTATACCCTGACAGTGGAGAGCTCTTGGTTACACAGATGCGACCACATGAAGGCGTCATTAAAAAAAAAACAAAAAGGAAAAATGAATAAATAAAGCTCGATTTTTATCTCCGAATCACCTTTGCGGCTTTCGCGCTTAGTTACCTGCCCCCATCCATCCCTGGCTCCCTCCCCTGCCATTCCATTTAACCCACTTGTATAAAATTAATATCCGGCGAATCTCATATCCTTGCTATATTTTAAATGCGGCGCTGAGGTTTATTCATTTCATTCGATTACATTCCCGACATTGGCTGTGGTGATTGAATGGGTTGGTGGGGGTGATTGTGGTTGACTGTGGTGGTGGTGGGAGGGGGGTTTATTGTGGTTGACTGTGGTAGTGGTGGTGGGGTTATTGTGGGTGACTGTGGTGGTGGTGGTGGTAGTGGTTTATTTTGGTTGACTGTGGTGATGGTGGTGGGGGTGATTGTGGTGACTGATTTTGGAGGTGGTGGTGGTGGTGGTAATTGTGGCTGAGTGTGGTACTGGTGGAGGATGTGTGGTGATAGTGTGGTGGTGACTGACTGTGGTAGTGGTGATTGAAGTGGTGTTACTGAGGCATCGTTACCAGGGGGGAGAGATATGTAATTAATTTGTCAGCTTGAGTGAGAGAGAGAGAGAGAGAGAGAGAGAGCTTTTGTATACGGAGATATGTTTATATGTTCATCCATATTTTTTCGTGGTCTTATGTGCAAACATGTACAGTAAAGTATTTAGCGACAGTAAATGTGTGTGTGTGTGTGTGTGTGTGTGTGTGTGTGTGTGTGTGTGTGTGTGTGTCAGTAACAGGGTGAGTTTACATGCGTGCGTGCAAGTGGAGGAGTATGTTTACTTGGTAGTGTGAATAAAAATAGTTGTTATTTTGTGTGTTAATTGAGTGGCTGGTTGTTTTGTGCGGTAATTCTACACCCTGACCTCGTTTGCTGCTGCCAGCCCTGGTGATTAGTTTGCCTGCCCGCCTGTATTAATTTTTATATATGACGCCAATACACATACCGCACACTGTGTTGGTGTATGCAGCCTCTGGCTGAATGTGTGTCAAAGTACGGAATGTAGCATATATATATATATATATATATATATATATATATATATATATATATATATATATATATCACACACACAGATCTTATGTTATCTCTGATCCGTCTTTTCCGCCACAATCCATCATCATCTGTGTCTTGTATCATCAGTCATATACAAACGTCATCGTTCCATTGTATCATATGGGACTGTGAGCAGAAACTTTAAGTTTTGTATACGATTGCTAATGTACCGGTATACTGTTATTTTCACTCACATAGCTTGGGAGTCAAACATTTCCCAAGCAAACTGGTGTTAATGGGTAATGGTTCGTATGATTTACTCAGCAGAATGATATTGTCTGACATTAGCTTTAACACACTAGTAAAATTATTACACCCATGAATAGGTTGGAGTTAGAAATACAAGGCTTTTTTTTTTTTTCTACAAAGTGCGAAGTCTTTTATAGTAAAACATTTAACAAGATTCATGATGAATATTTGCTCAGATATACACAAAGTGGTATGCATTAATAATACGTACCGGTAACAAATATAAAGATGGTCAGCTTTAGTGGCCTGAAGGACGTACGTCGCAGGTATAAGATGTAGACGTAATTTGTTAGCTTTTACCATTTTCATGATTTATCTTTCATTTTTCCTGCATCTCGCCTCGCTCCATTCTTAGGTGGAAAAAAAAATGTCAGCTGGGAAGATTATGATCGTGATGAATTTGTGTGTGGTAATAGATGATTCGTTTGGCGTCTGTGTCAAAAATGTACGTGTCATTAACGATATCGAAGGAAAGACTGAGTAGGAGAGTGGGCTGTATGCGAGCGAGGTGGTTGGGAGGAGAAGAGGGAGGCCGAGGTGGAGGGAGAAGGCTTGCGTGTGTAAGGGAAGGAAGATGTCAAGAGAGGTCGTTAATGAGTAGGGACAGAAAATACAAGAAATCCTTTAGTCTAAATTCCCCTCACAGGATGCGGCTTCTGGCAGTATATTCATTGAAAGATATGTAGTTTATATATATACTTAGTGAAGATCTACCCGTATCAGTATGTGGTTTCTCTCTCTCTCTCTCTCTCTCAAGAATAGGGCCAAGGTAAGGGTTTTTGTGTGTGGTCTTCCTTCAGGCTAAATGAGAGAGAGAGAGAGAGAGAGAGAGAGAGAGAGAGAGAGAGAGAGAGAGAGAGAGATTGAAATAAAAGATAAAAGATAGTGAGAAAATTGAGCGAAAACAAAGTGATAGTAACGAGAGCGAGGGAGAAAAATGAGGGAATTAGAGTCAGTTTGAACCAGAATTACGACTTGAAAGACAGTGAGAAAAGAGCTGGATTTAGAGAGAGAGAGAGAGTAGACGACAGGGGAGGTATGGGGTGAGAGCCATTGGGAGCCAGTGTGTGTGTGTGTGTGTGTGTGTGTGTGTGTGTGTGTGTGTGTGTGTGTGTGTGTGTGTGAGAGAGAGAGAGAGAGAGAGGGAGAGAGTAGACTAAGGGGAGGTATGGGGTGAGAGCCATTGAGAGCCAGTGAGTGAGAGAGAGAGAGAGAGAGGCCCGAGGGTGCCCAGTTATAATATAAGGGGGAACCAACACTTGTTTTTGACCACCCTGCTGTGAGAGAGAGAGAGAGAGAGAGAGAGAGAGAGAGAGAGAGTGATTGCTGTAAATGTGAGAAAAATAGGAAAGAGAGAGAGGAAGATTTGTAGATACGTACGAGGAAAGAGAAGAGGAATGAGAGAGAGAGAGAGAGAATTCCTGTAAATGTGTAAGAGGAATGGGATAAGAGGAAGATTTGTAGATGAGTACGAGGAAAGAGAAGAGGAATTAGAGAGAGAGAGAGAATAAAGTTAAGAGGCAAGAGGGAGTTAATAAAAGAGAGTCAGTGAGAGGTGAGAGAGTGAGTGAGTGAGTGAGAGGGTTAGAAGCCTTACATATTGCCTTTTATGACTCTCTCTCTCTCTCTCTCTCTCTCTCTCTCTCTCTCTCTCTCTCTCTCTCTCAGTTTGCTCCGACCTACTTTCCTCTCCATTTTCTTTCGCTGTCTTTTCCTCCTCCTGTCCTTGTTTTCTCTTCTTCTTCCCTCCCTTCTCTCCTGTTCCATACCTTTCCTCCCCCTTTGAGACTACACAGAAGAGATTGAGAGAGTGAGAGAGAGAGTGAGTGAGTGAGTAAGGAGGAGGTGGGCCACAGTATTGGTAATTTTGTTAGTTTATTAGAGGAAGGAGGCGGAGGGA
The DNA here is from genome assembly GCF_032717465.1 of Coenobita brevimanus. Classification (NCBI taxonomy): domain Eukaryota; kingdom Metazoa; phylum Arthropoda; class Malacostraca; order Decapoda; family Coenobitidae; genus Coenobita; species Coenobita brevimanus. The sequence goes on along the minus strand of NC_137056.1, from coordinate 11,789,179 downwards.
GGGAGCGATGGAGGAGGAGGAGGAGAGGAAGGAGAGAAGATAATGGAGGGAGGCAGAAGAGGGTAGGAAAGACAGAGGAACGGAGGGAGAGAAGACAAAGGAGGAAAGGAGAGAGAGAATAGGAAAGATAGAGGAAAAGGAGGAAAATAGGAGAATGGAAAGAAGAAAGTGGGGAAGGAGAGGAGGAGGGTGGAAAGGATTGAGAGGATGGTGAGTGAAGGTAAGAGTAGGAAGGAGGAAGAGGAGGAAGGAAGGAAGGAAGAGAAACTGAAGGAGGAATTAAGAAGAAGAGGAGGAGGAATAGAGGAAAGGAAGGAAGGATGTAGAGGAAGTGGAGAGAAGCTGAGAAGGAAAAGAAGGAGGGGAAGGAGCAAGAGGGGATAAAGGAGAATGGGAAGTGAGAGAGAAAAGGAGTTAAGGTGAAGTGAAAGAATGAAGACGGAGAGTTTGATCAGGATTGGGAGGAAGAAGGAGAGGAATGAGACAGGAATAGAGGAGGGAAGGAGGAATAAAGATGTAGGAGAAGGAAGACAGAGGAGGGAAAGAGGGGGGGAGAGTGATGGGATAAAGTATAACAGTAAAAAGGAAGTGTGAAGAACATGAAAGAAAAATGGTTTGAGGGAAGGAAGACACGAAGAAAAAGGGTAGGAAGGAATAGTATAAGGAAGAAGAAAGGAGGATGAGGATGAATAAGGAAGTTGTAGGGAACAATGGAGAATTTGGGAAGCGAGAGGAACACAAAGAAGAAACGCATGTGTGTGTATGTGTGTGTGTGTGTGTGTGTGTGTGTGTGTGTGTGTGTGTGTGTGTGTGTGTGAGAGAGAGAGAGAGAGAGAGAGAATAGTAAAGGAATGCAGAAATAGAAATGTTGGAATACAAATTAAAGAGAGAGACATAAAAGATTTAAGAAAGAAATCGAATGCAGTAAAAAAGATAAAAATATACATAGATGAACCAGGAGACATGAAAGTATGATGGCGGTATGGAGGAAGGGAAGGAGTGGAGAAAAAGGGAAAGTATAAGAACAGGGGAAATAGAAGAGAGATATGAAGAATTTTGAAGGAGAGAAGGAATGAACGAAAGGAATAAGAGAGAGAGAGAGAGAGGGAGGGAGGTTGCATTAACAAAGTAGGTGAAGCATAAGAATGGTGAAGGAAGGAAGGAAGGGGAATAATGAAGAAAGACGGATAAAATAAAAGAATATCGATAAAGTGAATGAAAGATGAAGGAAGGAAGGAAGGAATATCAGAAGGAGGTGAATGCCGAAATAGGAATATGATAAAGAAGTACAGAAACAAAATAAAGATTAGGGAAGGAAAGGAAGGAGGGGTATGAATGCAGAGTGAGGAATAGGCTGAGGGAGTTTAGGTAGAAAGGTGAAGGAAGGAATGAAGGAGAAGAAAGAGTAGATGAAGGAAGAGACGAAGGAGAGGAATGGAGAGAGAAGGGTTATTTAAAAGATGTTAATGAAAGAAGAACTGAGAAGGAAAGGAAGGAGGGAGAAGAATGAAGAAAGAGGAAGAAGAATGAAGTAGGGAAGAAAGGGGAAAGAAGGAAGGAGAAGGATGAAGAAAGGAAGAAAGAGGAAGGAAGGAGAAGAATGAAGAAGGAAAAAAAGAGGACAAGAAGGAAGGAAAAGAATGAAGGAAATGGATAGCATTAAAGGTACACAGAAAAATATAAGAGGTGAAGGAATGATCGAGGAACGAAGGATGAAAGGAAGTAAAGAATAAGGAAGTGGAGAAGGAAGGAAGGAATGCAGGAACAAATGAATTAAAATTAAGCTTAAAGAGACGAAATAGTGAAAGAAATGGGAATGAAAGAAGGAAGTGAATGAGGAAAGAGGGATAAAACAAAGGAATTCAGATGAAAGTGAAAAAAATGAAGGAAGGAAGGAAGGAAATTGACGTGAGAGGGAGGAAAAGAGTGGAGGGAGGGAGGTAAAAAGGTGGAGGGAGTCAAAGGAGGAAGTCGATAAAAGGAGGCAATATTGGTGAGAGAGAGAGAGAGAGAGAGAGAGAGAATAAGGTCTCCTGGAAATTTGTTTTTCCTCCCTGTATGGACATGTTTTTTTTCCCAAGTAAATATACGATAGTTTGTGTGTGTGTGTGTGTGTGTGTGTGTGTGTGTGTGTGTGTGTGTGTGTGTGTGTGTGTGTCCAGTTAGCTCTGCGCCATGTATGTTTTTATGTATACATGTGAAAAATGTTTGTTTTTGGTGGAACAAAGGTCTCAGAGGAAACTTTTCTTTCTCCTTCAAACTTTCTTCTTCTTCTTTTCCTCCTCCTCCTTCTTCGTCTTCCTCTCTCTCTCTCTCTCTCTCTCTCTCTCTCTCTCTCTCTCTCTCTCTCCTTCATTCATATCTTTACCCATCATTATTGCTTTCTCATTTTTGTCAGCTTATCTTCCTCCCTTGTTCCTGTATCTCTCTCATATCTATATTTCCTCCTTCATTCCTCTCTTTCTTCCCCATTCCAATCAACCTCCATTCCTCTCCTTCCTTCATTCCTTCCTTCTTTCATTCATTCGTTTTGTCCTTTTTTCTTCCATTCCCTTCTCTTTCTTCCTCCCTCCCTCTTCCTCTCTCTTAGGCTTGCATTCTTCTCACTTCAATCTCCCTCTCCTATTTATCTTCCTCCCTCCTCCCTGTCTCTCCTCACTCCCTCCATCTCCCTCCTCCTATCTTCTGTCGCCTTTCCTCGTCTCTCTCCCTCCTTCTTATCTTTCTTCCTCCCTCCTTTTCTTCCGTTCCTCCCTTCTTCCCTCGTTTCCTTTCTCCTTCCCCGTCCTTCCCTCTCAGCCACATCTCTCTCTCTCTCTCTCTCTCTCTCTCTCTCTCTCTCTCTCTCTCTCTCTCTCTCTCTCTCTCTCCTTTCCTCCATCGTTTTCCATCTTTCTTCCCCTATCCCTCTTCCTCATCCTCTCTTCCATCTCCATGATGTCTTCATTCCTCCTTTCCTCCCTCCCTTCTCTCCCCCTGTCTTTTCCTTCTTCCCCTGATCCTCCTTTATAACCATCCTTCCTCCTCTCCCTTCCTTCTCCCTGTTTTAATCACCTTCACCTTACATGTCCCTCCCTCTCTCCGTTCCTTCTGTTCTTTCCTCCTCCCTCCCTTCCTCCCTGTTTTTCCTCCCTCCCTCCTGTTTTTCGTCCCTCCCTTCCTCCCTCCTCATAGCCCTCCTTTCTTTTCTCTCTTCCTTACCTCCTCCCTTTTCTCTCTCCGCCCCCCCTTCTACCTTTCCTTCTTCTCTCTATCCCTCCCTCCCAAACTGTGCTCTTTCTCCTCCTTCCTCCAAACTTTCCTCCCTTTCTCTATCCCTCCCTCCAAACTTTCCTCCTTCTCTCCCTCCCTCTCCCCCATCTTTCTTCCCTCTCTCCCTCCCTCCCATCTTTCTTCCCTCCCTCCTGTCTTTCTTTCCTCCCTCCTGTTTTTCTTTCCTCCCTCCTATTTTTCTTCCCTCCCTCCTATTTTTCTTCCCTCCCTCCTATCTTCCCTCCCTCCCTCCTATCATTCTTCCCTCCCTTCCTCCTATCTTTCTTCCTTCCCTCCCTCCTATCTTTCTTCCCTCCCTCCCTCCTATCTTTCTTCCCTCCCTCCCTCCTATCCTTCTTCCCTCCCTCCTATCTTTCTTCCCTCCCTCCCTCCCTCCTATCTTTCTTCCCTCCCTCCTGTTTGTCTTCCCTCCCTCCTATCTTTTTCCCTCTCTCCTGTCTTTCTTCTCTCCGTCCTATCGTCCTTCCCTCCCCCCTACCACCCTTCCCTCCGATCGTCCTTCCCTCCCCCCTACCACCCTTCCCTCCCCCCTACCACCCTTCCCTCCCCCCTACCACCCTTCCCTCCCCCCTACCACCCTTCCCTCCCTCCTATCTTTCTTCCCTTCTTCCAATTTTTCATCCCTCCCTCCTCATCGCCTTCCTCCCCTCGTCTTCCCTTCCTTGTATTGTCGTTTTATTGCTTTGGGAGGAGTTGTGATTCTCTCTCTCTCTCTCTGTATTTCTCTCACGTCTGTCCTCGTTAGTTCGTTCACTCATTTCTCTCTCTCTCTCTCTCTCTCTCTCTCTCTCTCTCTCTCTCTCTCCTAGGTATTATAATATAGCAGTAAATATGTGACAGTAAGAAAAATCATATCCACTATTTATGAACGACCAAGAGGTGAGACACACAAGACGGAAAATATGAAGACATTAACGTAGAGAAATTAAGAAGGAATGTATAGTAAATGTGGAAAATATAGGGAAAATAAAGATATAAAGAAAAATAAAGAAAATGCCCTGACCTAAAGACGAATTTATATCTGGTCCCGTTAGTTACTGTGTGTGTGTGTGTGTGTGTGTGGCGGAAATGTCGCTCAGGTCTATTTTGTCATCACCAGACGATTATTATTTACATATTTATTTATTTAGCTCAGAAAAGGCCTTTGGAAGTGGAGGGTTTCGATCTATCAGTTACAGCAACACGCGGGCACATTCCTAGGTTAAATAAGTGGGTATAATTCTTAGCAGTAGGGTAGCTATAGGGGAGAATGAGGGTGCACTTCCCCCCCTCCCCCTTTCATACCCATCCCCCCCTCACTGCGCCCCCCCCCTCGCCTAGTCATACCCTTGCTTCCCCTCATTCCTTCCCCTCCCCTAGTCATACCTTTGCCCTTCCCCCATTCCTCCCCCCATTTCAAATTAGTGTGTGCAGAATAGGGTTTGGTTCCGCCTTGTCCTCCCCTCACCCCATTTGTGGAGACCTGGCTACGCAAATTATTCTAAGTGGTGTTGGAGACTTCGTAGCACTTTTTCCTGAGCGATTTGCTCTGCACATTACACCTTAAAACTCTCATGTGTGGTAATAATATAAACGACGCCAGTACTGAAGCAATATCAATAAACCACAATTGAATGCTAAGGTGTAAATTGGTGACTTTTGTTTTCGTAGCTAATTTACCCTACTTCCGGACGATTTTACTCACCTGCTGAAAAGAACGTGTGAATATAGGGGTTCATGCCAGGTAAATATAAACCCCCTACATAGCTAAGGACCCTCCCGATGCTGAAGAATATCGTCTGGCGATAGTGAGCTAAATAAAAATTACGTCCTTGGAGTAAATGGTCTGCAAATCAATAGCGGTGCTAGAATTGAGATACCGATATTTTATTTGATTAACTTCTGACGATTTTATCCAGCTGAGAGACCCCGTTGGCAGTCTGAGAGTTTACATGTTTATGTAGATGCATAGGATTTAAACCCCTTCAGCGTGAGAATCTTTTTTTTTTTTTTTTCTCCCCTATTAAGCGGGTTTACTCAGTTCAAGGTAGACTTTTCGAAACTGGATTGGTTCTCTCTCTCTCTCTCTCTCTCTCTCTCTCTCATTCTCTCTCATAAAGGCGGTCCTCACCCCCATTTTCCTTAAACTCCCTCCTACTGAGGTCTCCCCCGAGTGGCTAAGAGCGCACCTTGTTTTCTTCCAGGGGGGCCTTATTTATATACCCCGCCCGCTATCTCACTTTCGGCTCCACCTTTTCCGGGTTTCTTTTTCCTTTCAATTTTTGCTCTTTTGGCGGGAGAGGGGGTCATTAGTCTAGTTTTCCTTTCTGTCTTTCTCTTTTGTTTTCATTTAGTTTCTTTTTATTTTTATCTTTTTATCTTGCTTTCATTACCTCATTTTTTTTTAACTATATATTTCCTGAGGATTTTTTGTGTCCATTTGTAGCTTTCCCTTAATTTTTTTTTAATATTTTCCCTGCCCCCTTTTTTCTGTTTCTTATAATTCTCTCTCTCTCTCTCTCTCTCTCTCTCTCTCTCTCTGGAGTGATCCTTCCACTTTATACTTTTTCTCTAGTTTTTATTTTTTTTTCATCCCTTTAAATCATATTTTCTGTTCCCTTTTTCTTTTTTGTTAGTGTCTTCCAGTTCTGTAATACCGTTTTTTTTTTTTTCTGATATTTTTACTTTGTCACTTCGCTTTCATCTCTGTATCACGTTTTATAAGTGTTCTTTACCTAGATCTTTTCATTCTCTATTTCTTTCTTTTTCTTCTTCGTCTCTTATTTCATGTTTTTCTTCCTCTTCTTCTCCATCCTCTTTTTACCTCTTTTCTTCTTCTTTATTATTATTATTATTATTATTATTATTATTTATTATATGTGGTCGGTGGGGGCGCTCATCATCCACTCACTCCTAACTGTGCTGCTGTCGGGTGTCTGCCCTTTTCTCTCCTCCATCCTTCTTTCCCTCCATCCTCTCCTGTCTTTCTTTCCTTCATTCTTTCCTCGTCCATCTGCCTACGGGTAACTGTACACTCTCTTTTCTGTTTTTCTTTCCCTTATTCTTTCCACTTCCTTCCGCCTGTTGGTGACTACACTGAGTGACAAGCCAAATGGTTTCCTGTACACCAGGAAATCATTTACTACATTGGGTGGTAACCATATAACCAAATTTTGGCTCCTGGTGGTTTAGTGGGTAATTACGGCGCTCCAATCGGATTGAGCAGGTGAAGGTTTATATCCAAGGGGTGGTTGGGGTTTATTGCTCACCTAATGCCACTCAGGGATGAGTGAGGCTGGTCACTCATCTTAAATGTCAGGACCAACATGCCTAGCCCCGGGCTCCTACGCTCCTTATGGGACAACGTAGGATTGGGTGATGGATGGATAGGTTATTATTATACCTAGTCCAGACTACTCCATGCCTGTCTGTCTGTCTGCCTGCTTGTTTTTGTCTGAACATGGGATATCCCCAGTTGTTATCGGATTTCAGTGATATCTAGTGGATAGGTGGGCGTTGGGCCAGGGAAGAATTGATTAGGAGGTGGGTCCTGATGCACATGCAGCAATAAATAGTAAATTTAATTGGCGTCGACCAAGGTATGACGTCTCTGAATCTGAGTAACAGGACAGAGTAAGATCGTAGAATTGATGACCTCCTCCATCGACGTTGGATAGAATTTGGTTTATTAAATAATTCACGTTGGCGGATGTATGCGCTGTCCGTGTGCTTTCTTCCTCTTCTTCTTTTTACCATTTCCTGAATTTGTCATTTATATCTTTCCATTTTTAAAAATTATTTCCTTGCTAATCATTTTAGTGGTACCATATTTTTTTTCTTTTTCTCGATATGTAAATGTTGTCTCAGATACCACTACTTCTGTCACTTTTTTTTTTTTTAACTCTTCGTCTGTACTTGTCTTTTGTAACATGTCTTTTCTTTGTTTTATATTCGTGCCTCATAAATTTTGCTTCATATTGCGCGTGCTGTATTTGTTTTCTTTCTTTTCGCCTTTTTCCTTTAACGATCTGCATTTGTTATTTTTGGTCTTTGCTTCTTCCCATTCTCTTCCTATTGTCCTGTCTCTTAAATTTTGCTTCCAGTTTCTCTGCTGTCTCCGCTTTTTCTTTCTTTCTTTCTTTCTTTCTTTTTTTTATTTGTTTTGTTCTTTTCTTCCCCCTGGTTTGTACTTATGTTCTTCCTTC
>NC_137056.1:11754222-11779222 GCF_032717465.1 Coenobita brevimanus | reverse complement strand
TCCAGTTTCTTTGTCTCTCTCTCTCTCTCTCTCTCTCTATGTATGTGTGTGTGTGTGTGTGTCTGTGTTTGTGTGTCTGTGTCTGTGAGTATTTGTGCATAAAACACACACACCCACACACACACACACACACACAAAATTGTTTCTCGTTCGGTCATACACCCATCTTTCTATCCTGTCACTTCATCTATACAAATTTCCATCTGATTTCCTTCTCTCTGTGTCTTTTTATGTAGATCTGTGTAGCCAGTCTAACGTCGGATGTCTAATCCCAGAGTTCATTCAGACAGACCACGACAAAATTCCCTCAAAGCCTCCCAGTCAGTGTCCAGGCATTTTTTTTTTTTTTTAGTTCATATATTTTTTAATCCCCTGGAAAGCTCATGAAAGGTTTATATCGTTTTAGGGGATCTTTTTTTTTTTTCTCTATACTTTCTCTTTATGATTGTCTCTTGCTTTCTACTCTTCTCGTTGCCGCTTCTTACATTGATTTTATCTGTTTCTTCCTCTTTATTTTGTATGTATTTTGGTTCTCAATTTTTTTTTCTTTATCTGTCTGTCTGATCTTTTTGTTTCCTCTCACTGTATTTCCTTCTTTCTCTTCTCTCTTTCCCTTTGTTTTACCTCTTTTTTTCTATATCCTTTTGTCTTGTTTCTTTGTCTCCCTCTTTCTGTTCCTCTCAGTTCGCCTTGTTCCATCTTTCTTTTTCATTATACCTGTTTCTTTAATTATTTTCGTTTTCCTGTTACAGTACCCCATTTCTTTGTCTCGTTTTTTCTGTTTTTGTTGTGGATGTTTTTATTTTTATCTCTTATTATCTCTTGTAATATATTTTATTGCATTGTCCCTCTCAAATATTGTTTCTTTCTCATACCGTCCTTCCTTCCTTCCTTCATTCATTTATTCATTCATTCATTCACTCGCTGTGTCGTTTCTTTATTACTCGTCTATTTTTATTTTTCATTCTATATCTACCCTACTAGTCTCCTCCTCTCACCTTTCTGTCCTCAAGCCTCCTTCATTTTTCACCTTTTTATGTTCTCCATTGTATCGTTTCTTTATTACTCGTCTATTTTTATTTTTATTTTTCATTCTATATCTACCCTACTAGTCTCCTCCTCTCACCTTCTTTCCACCCTCAAGCCTCCTTCATTTTTCACCTTTTTATGTTCTCCATTTCCTTTATTGTTTTTATTTCTCTCCTCCCCTGTTCATTTGTCTGCCTCCTCCTGTTCTTCACGTTACTTCCTCTTTCTTTTTTGTTACATTTAATTATTTTTTGTCTTTACCTTTGCTATTTACCATCCTCTTTGATTCATTGTCTTCCTTTGTCTGTTGTTCTTGTTTTTTCCCTTTGTAATTCTCTCTCTCTCTCTCTCTCTCTCTCTCTCTCTCTCTCTCACACACACACACACACACACACACACACACACACACACACACACACACACACACACACACACACACACACACACACACACACACACACACCTCTTACAGACCCCCAGTTTTCCTTAATTAGGCCTAATGGTACAATGCCGTATTGAGAAAGAGAGAGAGAGGGGGGGGGAGGAGGAAGTGAAAAGACGATGGAGAGAAAGTGGAGGGAATCTAGAGAAAGTAGGCAATGGAGAGACGATAGAAAGTGGAGGTAATTTAGAGAGAAAGTGGAGAGACGATGAAGAGAAAGTGAAGGGTAATTTACGTGAAGGAGGAAGTGGAGAGACGATAAAATGGAGGTAATTTAGAGAGAAATTGGAGATAATTAAGAGAGAAAGTGGAGATAATTTAGAAAGTGGAGAGACGGTAGAGAGAAAGTGGAGGAAATTTAGAGAATGGAGGAAGTGGAGAACTGAAGGGAAGGATGAAAAAATGGAGAAAGTAGAGGAGAAAAAAGATCATATATAGCTTGATAGATAGATATATGTGTGTATGTAGCCTATATTGATATATGAAAGAGAGAGGGGCAGAGGTTAGGTGGCTAGAGAGAGAGTAGATCTAATTGTCTGCTGCTCCGACGGTGGCACTTTCTTACCTGACGATAATTGGGCTGTAATTCAGGTAATGTCATTAGTAATAATTATATTTGCTGTTCCTCTTAGTACTCATTAGCTAGTTCGTATCTCAGCACTCTCTAAATGATAATCCTCTCTCTCTCTCTCTCTCTCTCTCTCTCTCTCTCTCTCTCTCTCTCTCTCTCTCTCCAATGTCGACCCGATTGCTATTACCTTCGCCAACGAAGTTGGAGGAGGTTACGTATTCACCAACGTTTGTGTGTTTGTTTGTCCACACGGTATCTCTAAAAATTCTCAATGAATTTCAATGAAATTTTGTTAAAGGCTGGGTCATTGGCCACAAAAGAATTGATTAAAATCTTGAAGCGGATCCGGATCCAGATCCAATGTATCCCGCATAATATCCAGAAGATCTCAATGAATTTCAATAAAAATTTGAGGAATAGTGGGCCATGGGTCAAAGAAGAATTGATTAAATAGGGGGGCGGATCCGGATCCAATGTATTCTAGACATTATCTCAGCGGACCCGGATCCGGATCGTTTTTAATGGCATTGGCGGAGGTATGCGCTCTGAGTGCTTTGTGGTTGATTATGTTTTATTCTAGCTACACCAGATAGTTTTAGTCTGCTAAGGAAACTTCTCAGACGTTGTTACCTCCGCCAAGGAGGTTATGTTTTACCCGGCGTTGGTTTGTTTGTCTGACTGTGTGTCTGGTTGTCTGTCAGCTGGATTTTGATGGAATTTTATGTTAGGGTGGGCTTTGGACCAAGGAATAAATGATTAAATTTTGGGTGGGATCCAGATCCAGATCCGGAGTATCCCGTACAATATCTCCAGACGTTCTTAATAAATTTCAGTGAAATTTTGTGGCAAGTGCGCCATGGACCAAGAAAGAATTGATTAAATTTTGTGGCAGTTCCGGGTCCTATATCCACTGATCCGGATTCGGAATTACTGAAAAAGTTATGAACAGACTGTGATGAAATTTTGTGGATGGGTAGGCCATAGGCCAAGGAAGAAATTATTGAATTTGGGGGCGGATCCGGAGTATCACGCACAGTATCTACAAAAGTTCTCGATGAATTTCAATAAAATTTTTGTGGAAGAGTGGGCCATGAGTCCAGGAACAGTTGATTAAATTTGGGGGCGGATCCGGATCCCATCTATTCCTCACGATATCTCAACGGACCCGGATCCTTTTTAATGACTGGCGGAGGTATGCGCTCTCTTAGTGCTTTCTAATTATTATTATTATTATTATTATTATTATTATTATTATTATTATTATTACTACTACTACTACTACTACTATTACTACTACTACTATTATTATTTTTATTATTATTATTATTATTATTATTATTTTATTATTATTATTATTATTATTATTTTATTATTATCATGAATATTATCATGCTTATTATTATTCTTTATGATGATGATGATGAAGTTGATGATCATCATGATGATGATGATTATTGTTATTAATAATAATAATATTATTATAGCGGAGTGAATCTGAATATTTATATATGGTTATGCATAAAAACAAAAGTATTATCGTGGTAAAGTGATATCAGTGATGTATTGATAATGGTATTCTTCAGTATATATCAGTGATTCAGTGGCCGTGCTTCTTATCCACCTACCTTATTCTTAGTATGATGTATGGTATGTATGATGCCGGAAATAATGATTATAATAGTACTTGAAATAGTAACAGTAGTTATAATAGGAGACTGATAGTAGTAGTAGCAGTGCCAGTGATAATTATAACGGGTTGAGTATACTGTAATGCATTGAAAATAATTACAGTATTAATATAGCAAATTTTTGATAACTGGTAATGTAATCATATTGGTACCGGGTAATAGTAAACCTTTACTACTACTACCACTATTACTACTAGTAATAATAATAATAATAATGATAATAATAATAATTATTATTATTATAGTGATAATAATAATAACAGCAATAATAATGCCGGTATTAAAAATAAGAATTATCATCACCATCATCATCATCATCATCATCATCATCATCATCGTAGTAATAATAATAATAATAACAATAATAATAATAATAATAATAATAATATCTAATTATAATCACTTTTCATCAGCTCCGATAATAATAAAGTATAAAGCCCACCGCGGCACCTTATCCACTTGGTAAACAGAGGTCTAATTATCGCCCAGACACCCTCATTAACTTGCTAACCATTAAATAGCTCACCCTTAATTAATGTCACCCGCCGCCATAACACCCCACTACCGCTTCTCATTTCACCGCTAATTACCCGCCTCCCATTTTCTTTGCTGGGGTGAGGATTTTTGCGGAGTCGTATTTTTGCGAGGTTTGCTATTCTGGAGTTTTTTTTGTTTTTTTTTTAGTAAGGTTCAAGGTCACTCCTTACTGGAAGCGGTGTCGGGATGTAGATTTGATTGATGTTGCAGTTTTAATAGTTCGCCTTGTGTGATTTTCATATTCATTTTATCAGAGATTCTTTGTGTGTGTTGCGATATGTGTTGGCAGCAGAGTTGTAATAGTAGTAGTAGTAGTAGTAGTAGCAGCAGCAGCAGCAGTAGTAGTGGTGGTAGTAGTAGTAGTAGTAGTAGTAGTATCAAATTCTCAGTAGACATTCTATGTAGGGAAGGCGCTGACACGCCCATTGGCGTTAAAAAAAGAGAAAAGAAAAAGAAAAAGAAGAAAAGGAAAAAATAAAGACAATGGTTTTGTCTACTATTGGATTTTTTTTTTTTTTTCAATACCACAAACTACCTTTAAAGTAGCTAAAGCATAACGCTAGAACATATCAGTTTTGCTACTGCTTTGTCCATACTCATCCTTCCTATTTCTAAAAATGACGCTCCTCCTAAAATACGATAGCCCGTTCCTTTGATGTCCTCTATAAGAGGTTTCATTCTCCAGCGAGTATTGTCAAGGTTCATAGGTCAAGGACAAGGTCAGGCTAAACATTTTTGATACGATTAAGACCAATTTTGATGGAAGGGTTGAAGGTCAACAAAGGGTGAAGTGAAAGTAATAATAATCGGTCAAAAGTGAAGGCCACGGCCCACAAGGCAGGGTCAGAGTTCGGCTCTTCAACTCTGTTTTACTTTGGTGTGACCCATACCGCATGTAAGGGTTGTGAGTCAGCCAAACATGAAGTGATCTTATTTGAAGAACGGTATGTCAAAAGTCAGGGTCACAGGATAGATCCAACTTAAACACTTACGATTCAGTTATGACCTTTCAGGATGTAGCTATTCGAGTTTGAGAAAGGTCAGGTAATAGGGCAGGACCAGATGCCGGCCATAGAGTGTCGGGCAAGAGAGCTGTACTGTAAGTGCTCTTTTTTGTTGTTACCTCCAGATGGTTTTATGCAGATCAGGGGAGAGACTGTGGATGGGAGGGGGTTAGTCAGAGCCCATTTAACCTTCTCACTACTTAAAGTCCATCTTAAGATGAATTCATATAAAAGCCTTCTTAACCTCCAATCACAGAGTCTTAAGAAGTTAGTGAATTTAATGTAAAACTGCATTTTATGAAATATATGAAAATGTAAGGAATGTTTAGTGCCAGGAATCCAGGGGAACAAGGTCGTGACAGTATGAGCGTGTGTAATCCCTTGACTACCGGTACTTTTTTGTATGCAATTATGGTGTCAAAATGATAAAAGTAAAAGTATGAAATTTATGTTATAACTATTACTTTACCATGCAGCGCTTAAAAGCTTGCCTTAAAAGAAATGAAGGGATGGATATATGCTTAAACTGCCTCAACGTAGTGTCATTGGTTTTTAACTCTGCACCATCCCAATCTCTTCATGCATTTCATAAAGAGAATGCTTTTACTCGGTGATGACGGTAGTAGCTATGATAACATTTCACACATTGTTAATTTAACTGTAATCTAACCTGACCTTAGAGCCTGACCTAACAACTTTTTCTGATCTAATTTTAACTTACCTAACCTCACCTACCAACGAAGTATAACCAAATCTAACGTGACAACCAAACGTAGGTAATCGTAAAAAATATACATCCAACTCGACTTTAGCTGGAAAAATACGCATCTCAGCAACTACCATGAACCCGTGAAGGACTAATTTACTCACATATCGTAAACTCAGTACTTAATTTACGATTTCCAGTATGTCAGTTTTCCCAATAAATTTATCCACATTTTTCCTTTTTTTTTTTTTTTTTTTTTTTTTCGTCATTCTGTATTTTTGTTTTACATTTTCGACAGTAAGTTTTTCCACATTTTTCATTTTCTTGTTTCATTTTTTCAATAAGTTTCTTCCCATTTGTCCTTTTTTCTTGTCATTTTCACCAGTACGTTCTTCCACATTTTTCCTTTTCCTATGCCACTTTCGTCAGTAAGTTTCTCCATATACTGTTTCGTATGTTATTTGCGCCATTGTTTCTTCATGTTTTTCCCTTTTCCTTATGTCATATTCACCAGTTAGTTTCTCCACATCTTCCCTTTTTTCCTATGTCATTTTTCCAAGTAAGTTTTTCCACATTTTTTGCCATTTTCTCCAGTAAGAAAGACACATTTTTCATTTTCTCATGTCTTTCCTCATTCAGTTTCTCCACATTATTTCCCTTTCTTATGGTATTTTCAGCAGTAAGGTTCTTCACATTTTCCTTTTTTTATGCCATTTTCACCAGTAAGTATTTCTACATTTTTCCTTTTCCTATATCATTTTCCCCTCCCCATTTTTCATGTTTTCTTGCGTCATTTCCTCAGTTTCCGCACAATTTTCCATTTCATCTGGCATTTTCCTCAGTAAGAGTCTCGACGTTTTTCCCTTTTTTTCATGTTTTCCCCAACAACTTTCTCATCAATTTTCCTTTTCATATGGCGTTTTCCTAAATAAGATTCTCGTCCTTTTTCCTTTTTCTCGTCATTTTCTCCAGTAACTTCTTCCACATTTCCCATTTTCTTTGTTTACGAGTAGGCTACCAAATTCTCTCCGACAAGTAGAGTATGTTTTCACCCCTGTTTGTTTGTTTGTTTGTGTCTGATAGCAGGATTACTCACAAACTAAAAGAGAGATTTTGAACAAATTTGGTGGGTAGATAGCCCATGTCCCAGGGAACAATCGATTAACTTTTGGGACCGATTCGGATCGTATTACAGATTCTAGATCCGGAAAATATTTTTTGCGAAACCCTAAACTGTGATGAGAAAACCTAACCAAATATGGAAATTACGTTGCCCTTATTGGAGAGATGCGCTACACTGAGTGCCCCTCTTTTTTTTCTTTTTTTTTTTTTTTTTTTTCCAGAGACTTCATTTCGGTGTATTTTTGTCTTTTTTTTTTGCGAATTTTGTTTAGGGTCATGTTTATTCCCACATAGGCTATAGCTAATTGTGTGTGTGTGTGTGTGTGTGTGTGTGTGTGTGTGTGTGTTGTGAGAATCTTTTCTAACTTCTGATCTTCCTCCAGCCCATTATTTTTTCCCTTCACTTTACTATATATATATATATATATATATATATATATATATATATATATATATATATATATATATTTCGAACTTATTTTTCCCGCTGTCTCTTTCGTCTGGTGTTTTCGCAGCTTGTTATGTTAGCGAGCCCGGCCTCCCGCCAAGATTAATTAGCGCCAACTTTTTCTCTCTGTGTGTTATGAGGAGAGAGTGGGGTGTCTTTCTTTCTCTTTCTCTCTCTCTCCAGTAAAGATAATAATGATTGTAATTGTTTCCTTTGATGTTTCCCTTATTTTTACATTACTATTAATCACTTCCGCAGCATGTGATAATTATTTTCTCTTTTTCATTATCTTTTTCTTCGTTTTTTTTTTTTTTTTTTTAATGTATGGTGTGTTTAAGAGAGAGAGAGAGAGTTGGGGGGAGGGAGGGGAGGATGTATGCATATGTTTGTTGATTGTTTATGCAAGGTTTTGTTTGTATCGTTACGTAATTGTGTTTTGGCCCACATGATTTGATATAAAATTCGTGTGTGTGTGTGTGTGTGTGTGTGTGTGTGTGTGTGTGTGTGTGTGTGTGTGTGTGTGTGTGTGTGTGTGTGTGTGTACCGGCAGTGTCAATGGAAGGAATTACTTAAGATATATTTATGTGATTGCAGTATGAGACAGACAGCAGAGGAGTATAAGTAGGAAGTACAATTTCTTTCATTTATTTTGGGAATAGAAATACGGAAGGCAAGACAGAAAGCTGACAAGGGAAGGATGGCGGATGTTTGCTTGTGGATTTATGTCTGGGGATGCATGTGTGTGTGTGTGTGTGTGTGTGTGTGTGTGTGTGTGTGTGTGTAGTTGAGTCTGTGTGAACGTCGAGATTAGGGAAACCGATTTGACTTTTTATTTTTATTTTTATTTCATTTTGACGGATCGTGTTTATTTTTTCCTCTTTTTCCATTGGACTTTTTCCACCAGAACTGCTGGCTGTAGAGTTGATTGATTCCTGTTTGTGTGTCTGCCAGAACTGTCTGAGTTTGTCTCTCTACCTCGCTGTATTTTCTGACTGTCAAGATCAGTTTTTATCTTTTTGTATTTTTCTATTTACTTTGTCTGTGTCTGTCTCCATTACTCAGTCTTTTTATGTGTCTTTCAGTCAATATCCATTTATATTTCTCTATGTCTAAATCAGTCATTCTCTCTCTCTCTCTCTCTCTCTCTCTCTCTCTCCACTTCCTGCTTCCTCTGTTTTTCCCCTCTTCCCTCCTCCCCACTCTTCTCTCATTGTTCTTTCGTTTTATCTTTTCCCCTTCACTCCCTCTTCTCTCATTCCTTCTTCTGCGTTCTTCTCTCATCCCTTCTCTTTCTCCTTCTCGTGTCATTTCTTCAGTCTTCCATCTTTTTCCTTTGCTTCTTCCTTCCCATTTCCTTCGCACCTGCCTTCCCATTTCCTTCGCTCCTTCCTGCCTTCCCATTTCCTTCGCTCCTTCCTGCCTTCCCATTTCCTTCGCTCCTTCCTGCCTTCCCATTTCCTTCGCTCCTTCCTGCCTTCCCATTTCCTTCCCTCCTTCCTTCCCATTTCCTTCCCTCCTCTTTCTCCCCAGTGCGTTGTTGAGGTATAGTTTGTCTCCCCATGGTCTACTCTGGTTACTGAGAGAGAGAGAGAGAGAGAGAGAGAGAGAGGGTAGTGAGAGAAAGCTTGAATTGCTGATGGGAAGGGAAGGGAAAGAATGATGAAATTGATTTGGAAGGATTACGGGATTTTGAGAGAGAGAGATTAAAGACAAATTAATTTCACCCAAGAAAGTCGAAGGAAAATACTTTACATTCTACCCATGCTTAAGACATTGCATTGGATTAAGGAAACTGAAAGAGGAAGATTTGTGTCTTTGCCTGTGAGAGAGAGAGAGAGAGAGAGAGAGAGAGAGAGAGAGAGAGAGAGAGAGAGAGAGAGAGAAGAGGAGGCGAGGTGCCCTAAGTGTGGAGGATAGAGATAGATAAATTGATAGATAAATAAGTAGATGTATGTGTAGTTGGGTAGATGGATATATAGTTATGTAGATAGATAGATAGATAGGGAGTATGTAAAGCTGGGTATATAGATAGATACAATAGATAAATGAATAGATGAACCGACAGACGTATAGAGAGTAGTTCTAAGACAGCCTAACATATTGCTCTAAAATTTGAAGGAAGAACTTTGTAAATCTACTTAACTCAAAAATAAATTATAAGTACAAAAAAATAAGTAAACATTGTGACAAAAGTAAAAATTTGTCTTAACCATGAGAGAGAGAGAGAGAGAGAGAGAGAGAGAGACAGACAGACAGACAGACAGAGAGTACTTTACCAATCCACTAAAATAAAGAAGATAAAGCCCAGAGCATGAGTGAACGAAAAAAGACGAAAATAAAGGAAATAAAAGTGTGTGTGTCTTTTCCCCCGTGAAGAAGAAGCGAGCGAAGTGTAGAGGAAGTGTAGTGAATATTTTAAAATGTTCCTATTGGGAGAGGAGAGAGAGAGAGGCAGAGTGTTTGAGCTGGCCCGTGGGAGTGGTGTTGAGAGAGAGAGAGAGAGAGAGAGAGAGAGAGAGAGAGAGAGCGCATTACCACACAAAAGGAGGAGACCCAATTCTCTCCCTTCGTCATTACTTACCGAGAGAGAGAGAGAGAGAGAGAGAGAGAGAACAGTACGGTAAGTAGTTATAGCTAAAGAGGAAGGTAGGAAGGAAAAAATATATGTAGATATGTAGGCTTAGAAGAGTAAGTAGGTATGTAAGTAGGTAGGTAGGTAGGTTAGTGTTAGGAAATGAGTATGAAGGTCAAGTTAGGTTTGGTAAGTAGAACAGGATTAATAGGTTGGTAGGTAGACAGGTTATGTGGGTAGTTATGTAGGTACTATGATTTTAAGTTAGTTCAGATTAGGTATGTAAGTAGAATATATAGGAAGCGTAAGTATGAAGGTTGGTAGGTAGTCTATTAGGCTAAATATGAAAGGATAAGATGGGAGGTAGGTAGGTAGATTTATGCGAAATGTAAGTAGGTACGTAAGTAGGTAGGTAGGTGAATGTGAAGAGTGGAGGGTACATCACCACACAAAAGATTATCTCGTATCCCTTTCACACACACACACACACACACACACACACACACACACACACACAGACACTCTCTCTCTCTCTCTCTCTCTCTCTCTCTCTCTCTCTCCCTCCTTATAGATCTTTACCTCCATTCTTCCTCTCTTCACTTTCTTTTCCTCCCTCTCTCCTCGCTTCCTTCCTGCATTTCTCTCCCTAGCGTTCCATTCTATTTTCTGTGCTCTTATCTTCCTTCACGCTTGTCTCCTCCCTTCTTTCCTTCCCTGCCTTCTTTCCCTCCTCCTCCTCCTCCTCCTCCTGTTTTTATTTTCCTTCCCCTTCTGTCTTCTTTTCACTCCCCTTCATCCGCCTTCCTCCTCGTCTTTCTCTCTTTCCATTTGCCTCTTATTTCTTCCTCCATCCTTCTTTCCACCTTCACTTCCTTCTTTGTCTCCGTCTCTATTCTCCCTTCCCTCCCTTACTCCCTGTTCTCCTTTCCCATCCTTCTTCCTCTTCTCTTCCCTCCTCATTACCCTTTATCATTTCCTTCTAATTCTCCTTTTCTCCTTTCTTTCTCCTCACTACCATCTTCTCCTCTTCCTTCCTTTCTTCTTCTTTCTATCCTTTTCAGTTTTCATTCTTCGTCCTCCCTTTCCCTATTCCTCTACCCCCTTTCTTTCTTCTCCCCCCTTCTCTTCTCCCCTCTTCCTTCCTTCTACGAGGTACTTCCCCCCTCCCATTATCCTTCCTTCCCACCCTTCTCCTAATTGTAATGAATTTCCTTTCTTTATTTCCTCCCTCCATTTCCTCCTCTTCCTTCTTGTTGCCTCGTTTAGTCTTCTTCCTTCCTTTCTTGTCTTCCCTCGCCCTTAGCGTCTCCACTTTGTTTTACCATTATTTTGCGTCCCTACATCCTTCCTTCCATCTGTTCTTCTCTCCATCCGTCTATCCTCCCTTTTCCCCATCCTTTCTTCCTGCTTCCTGCCTTCCTTCCAATCCGTCCTTCCTTCCCGCCAGTTTCCTTCCTTCCCTCCTTCCATCCTCTCTGCGTCTCCACCTTTCTCGTCTCCTTTCCATCCCTTCCACTTCCATTCTCTTCCATTCTAGGCCCTATCCTCCCAAATTCCTTTTTTTTCCCTTCAGTTTTCTTCTTTCCCTTTCCTCCCTCCCTTCTCCCGTCTTTCTTCCCTTTCTTCCTCCTTCCCTCTTTTCTTTCCTCCCTTCCTTGTCTTCATCCATCCATTCTGTTCCATTCCTCTGTCCTTATTTTCTCTTGTTTTAATCTCTTTCTCTGTCTGTCTCTGTCTGTCTGTCTGTCTGTCTCTCTCTCTCTCTCTCTCTCTCTCTCTCTCTCTCTCTCTCCCCATTCCTCCAATTCTCTTATATTCTTCCTTTCACCTTCTCTCATTCTCCCTTCTTTTCCTTTCACTCCCTTTCCTTTCTTTCCTCCCTTTCTTCCTCCTCTTTCCCTCTCCCCTCCCCCTCTTAATAACTTTGGAATGGAGTCTGAGAGAGAGAGAAAGAGAGAGAGAGAGACGGACGGACAGACAGACAGAGGTGAATAAAGAAAACAAAGGAAAAATGAAAGCGAGTGTGAAAGAGAGAGAAAGGAGGGCTAGGATTAGTAGAAGTGAGAGAGTGCCAAGAGTTAGGAGTAGTAAAAGTTGATGTAAAAGAGAGAATGTGTGTGTGTGTGTGTGTGTGTGTGTGTTTCAGAGAGAGAGAGAGAGAGGTGCTCCAGTAAAAAAGAGTAAGATTGCTTTGTAGGAGAGAGAGAGAGAGAGAGAGAGAGAGAGAGAGAGAGAGAGAGAATTATGTGCTCCAATATAAAAAGGTAAGATTGCGTTCTAGGAAAATGAGAGAGAGAGAGAGAGAGAGAGAGAGAGAGAGAGAGAGAGAGAGAGATTATGTGCTCCAGTAAAAAAGAGTAAGATTGCTTTGTAGGAGAATGGGTTAGAGAGAGAGAGAGAGAGAGAGAGAGAGAGAGAGAGAGAGAGAGAGAAAATTATGTGCTCCAATATAAAAGGGTAAGATTGCGTTCTAGGAAAATGAGAGAGAGAGAGAGAGAGAGAGAGAGAGAGAGAGAGAGAGAGAATATGAAAACGCCGAATAGGAATGAGAATAAATGAAGATCGAAAAAAATAAGTAAAAATACAAAAGAACAAGTGAATAAAAATAAAAATGAGAGAATTATAAAAAGGAATTAATTGAAAACGCAAAAAATCGCTGACGTCTTTATTGATTTTATTCCTGTTATTTTCAGACGATTTTATTCAGCTCAGGGCAGCCATTTTGGACTGGAGGGGTTCGAGGAAGCCTAGATTAAACCCTTCATCCCCAGGGGGTTCTCGGAAAATGAATAAAATCGTCTGGCTGTAAAAATAGACTGGAAAATACATGATTGGAGTGAAGGGGAGATATTAAGGAAGAGGCAGAATTTGGTGGTACAAGGAGAGGGAGACTGAGAACGATGTGGAAGGTTAGAGTGAAGTATGGTAGATGAGAGGAAAGCTGCTTGGACTGGATTGTAGTTGACAGATAAATAGATTGATAGTAGGTAGATTACCACCACCACCACAACCATCATCGTCATCATCATCACCCAAATTTCCACTAAAAAAAGGGAGTGAGTAAATGTAAGTAAGGTGTAAACAAGTGTGAGCGAATGTGAGCGAGCGAGAATTAAAGCAAATATGGTTAAGGTAGAATGTAAGATGAAAGAGAGAGAGAGAGAGAGAGAGAGGTCATCGAAGCGTATCTTGTATTAGTAATTTGTTAACCCCTTTCCATTTCTCTCTCTCTCTCTCTCCCTCTCTCCCCCCCCCCCATTAACAGAAATCGTCCCTCAGCTAAATAAAATAGTCTGACTAGGTAGGTAGATTAATTTAAAAAGCCACCGTATTTACCTGTTTAATCCCGTATTTTCCTATTTATTATCGTTATCAGTGTGTACCCTGCATCATTTATTCCCATCCCACTTCCACTCCCACGCCCACACCAGCAGATTGAGCCGTTCCCACAAAACATAAGGTGCTATTCGATAAGTTTCTAGTGTAGTGCTATCTACGAACCTCCCTGAACGACAAAAATCGGATGAAGGGGCTAAAGTGAGAGGGAGACAGGGTCGCTTAGATGTAAATTAAAGGGAGTAAATATTAGTTTGGATTAATAAGATGTAAATTAGAGAGAGAGAGAGAGGTAGTGTTCCCTCCAGATTCTGAAGGCTTTTTGAGAGATTAACTTTGTATACAGTAGTCTCTCTCTCTCTCTCTCTCTCTCTCTCTCTGGTCACCTCCTGTATAGTACCTAATATAAGTACTGGATCTGTACACTCTTGATTACGGATGTACTTTTAATAGTACTAATTGTAGTACCTAGTAGTAGTAGTCGTAGTAGTGGTGGCAATGATGGCGATAGTAGTAGTAGGAGGAGGCCTTACTTTATTCACTTTTTTGTAAGAATTTATGTATTTATAGAGAAGTGACCCTCTGCCACCCGATGATGCACGCAACGGGTATTGGTGAGAAATACTTTTGGAGTCTAGGATGAGAATTGCTTGTGGAAATTGTGACTGTGGCTGTGTTTTGAGAGAGAGAGAGAGAGAGAGAGAGAGTCCACCAATTACTCTGAAGAAAAAGAAAAAGAAAACTGAGAAGATTGTATTAAAGGAAAACGGGAAGGAAAGAGATTGGAAAAAAAAAACGGGGAAAATCGTATTAGGGAAAATGGAAAAGCCGAGCCCCATTTTCTATAGAGGGGAAACTATTCAGTCTTGGTCCATAGTAGTAAAAAAAAAAAAAAATTATTCAATAAGATTTTAAGTTCCTTCATTATCGGAAATTTGGGCTTCAAAGGAGGGAGAAGTTTTTAATATTTGCTGTGAGGGTTTTGATATTGGAGAGAGAGAGAGAGAGATTCTGTGAGCTAGATAGGAAGGTAGGTAGGTACGAATTTAGGCTGGTAGGTACAGAGAGAGAGAGAGAGCATCACCTTGGGCACTGTAGGGTGTGTGGGTGTACAATGGCACTTCTCTTCCCCCAACCCCTTATATGAGAGCACTCCTCTCTCTCTCTCTCTCTCTCTCTCTCTCTCTCTCTCTCTCTCTCTCTCTCATTTCCGTCCCTACTCATTAAAGACACGTCCCTCCACAGCACACCACACCCTCAGATGCGGCTCCCTCCAATTTCAATCTCGGTCTGCCTCTCCTTCGTCCAACCACCCATCCCCTTCTCCACCTCCTACACTATCAAATTCGACACTTTCAGAAAATCTAAAAATTATACATTGCCTGACGCTGCATCATATGAGAGGATGGCATTAATGTACTGATAATAAAGTTTAATTTTATTTTTGCCATTTTTAAAAGCTTAGGTACAGTTTCTTTTATGATCTTTAATACCATATAATTCAGTCTTTAACTTCCTTTATTCTTTTTACTGCAAGACGTTTTATTTCATCTTAAAAGAGACAGTGAGGATTTACCTAGAGATTAATTATGAAAATGATATGGTGCTAAGATGGTGGGTTTAGTAGTAGTAGTAATAGTAATAATAGTAGTAGAAGTAGTAGTAGTAGTAGTGGTAGTGGTGGTGATGGTGGTTGATGTTATTGTTGTTGTTATTTTGTAAGCGCTTAATTTTCTCTCCATTATCTTGGTCTCGTTACTGCCTAGGAGGTATTGGGGAAGGGAGGAGCCAGGGAGGGCAGAGAAAAAAGGGCGGAGAAGGAAGAGGGAAGGAGGGAGAGGAGAGAAGAAGGGGGGAGAAGGGAGAGGGAAGGAGGGAGAGGAGAGAGAAACAGAGTGGGAAACAAAGAAATTAAAACGAGAGCGAGAGTTGAACTAAGTTAGAGAGAGAGAGAGAGAGTAGAAAAGGTGAAACGTCGAGGAAGTGGGAAAAAACAGGGAAGCAAATTTAAATAATGGAATGAAAAGGAAATGAAAGATGCAAAGCTGGAAGAGAAGAGGAAGAAAAAATGACGGCAGAAGAAAAGAAAAAAGAAGAAAGAAAAAAAAGAGGAAGACTCGAGGGAGAGAGAATGCTGATTAAACGTCACCGCAATATGCAATGATGCAGTGGAAGGGAGAGAGAGAGAGAGAGAGAGAGAGACGGAGGGAAAAAAATCAAAGGACGAGGAAATGTAACCGCATACCTAAACCAGAGAGAGAGAGAGAGAGGGAGAGAGAGAGAGAGACTATAACCATATCTCTCCACGCTCTCATAACTCCCTCACGTTTCTCTCCCATCAACAACTACAGTAATAACCTCTCTCTCTCTCTCTCTCTCTCTCTCTCTCTCTCTCTCTTATTCTTACCTTATTTCTTTCTTTCTACATCTGCCTGTCCCTTTTCACCTCCTCAGAATTAAAGATAAAAAGATAGGTTATAAAATTTCTTTCACACATGTATTTGAATAACACTTTTGTATCTTCTTTCCAACAACAATCGTCTTTTGCGCTGTGTTCGTGCTCCCTCCGGATGATTTTCCTCAAGACATTTTTCGTCCAGGAAGGGTTTGATGTAGCCTTCATTAACCCCCTTCACTACCATTTGCCTCGCCTCCCCTGAGCTGAATAAAATCGTCTGGAGGTGCTAAGAATGCGACGAGTAAATGTCTTGGAGCGGGATGGGTTGTGATTTTCTGGTCCTCTTCCCTTACTGGTGTTTCTGAGTCTAATGCGTTAATATTTACTTGAATTTTTTTTTTCTTTTCGATGCAGAATAATTCGTTAATATAAGATACATGCCTGGTGGTGGCGATCATCATCCATTCACTTGATATAGTGGTGCCTGCTCTTTTCTACTTTCAGTAGCTCTGCACCGAGTGATGAGCCTAATGGTTTCTTATAACCTAGAAAACTGTTTACAACGCTAGGTGGTAACCTTATAACCAGTTGATGGGGTGATGTGGAGCCTACTATTGTGTCGCTGTTAAATGGTTTGGGAGACGCAAATGCGGCGTCCATCCAGGAATCAAACCACCATACTCTTCCCTGCGCCTTGCTGTGGCGAGGCGCTGTCTACCACTTGGGAACATTGGTTCATTGCATGAGACGGCCCTGCAAAGACGGTTTCTTGCCTGCGGTTGATGAGTTTACTTGGCCGGATAGATGAGGTTAATCAACAACAACATCACGTACATAAGAATAATAAGGTGTAACATGGAAGGTATTACCAAGACATGTTAGAAAGAAAACTCCTCATCGAACGAGAATATGATTTATATATTTAGTGTAATTACCTTTTACTGCACATGATAGAGAGAGAGAGAGAGAGAGAGAGAGAGAGAGAGGGGTGGTTGGAAGAGGGGTTGTTAACTGAGTGGGGACAGAAACACCCAGAGGTCCTTTTGTTGAGGTCACATCTCAGGGGATGGGACCACAGGCAGTAGATAGACAGAGACAGATAGATAGATGGCAAGATAGATAGACATCCTGGTAGATAGTGTTCTTGATACACTTAGCTCCCTCTCCTTAATTTTTTTTTTTTTAAATCTTCCGTTTGTCTTCCTAATCTGTCTTCTACCATTCCTTATTTGTCACTTATTTTTCTGTCTTCTGTCATCAGTTTTGTCTTCGTCTTCTTTCTTTTCTCCGTCTTCTTCATCTTTTTCTCCTTGATCTCACTTTCCTACTTACTCATTTTTCCTCATCTTTCACTTCCATTCTTCTTCCTTTCCCTCCTACCTATCTTCATTCATTCTTTGCCTTTTTTCTTTCATTCTTTCTTTCCTTCATTCTCTCATCCATTTTTCATTGCTTTTCCCTTCTGTATCTCCATCTTATATACTTTTCTTGTCCTGTACTCATCTCCCTCTTTTTTTTTTTTTTTAATTTGTCTCTGATCATCTGTAATTTCATCCTTTATCTTCTTCCTTTCTGCATCTCCTTCCCCCCCCTTTCTGTCCTGTTTTCCCATTTTTTCATCACTCGTCCTCCTTTCCTTCCTTCCTTTCTTCCTTCCTCTCTCCCTTCACCTTTCCGCTTCATCTTACATCCTTCTTTTCGTCTTTCCTTCCTTCCTCCACTTTCCTTTCTTCTTTATCTTCCTTCTTGGTTCCTTCATCTCTCGCCTCCCTTCCTTCTTGCAGCATCCCTTCTTTATCCCCTCCTCATGTCAGCCGTATTTCCCATCTTCATTTGTCTTTCCTTCTCATTACCTTGTCACTTCTCCCTGCATCATCATCACCTCCTCTTTTTTTTTTTTTCTTTTTCCATGATTTCCCTTCCCTCTCCCTCCCCTCAGCCCTTCCTCTCTTCCATCCCTTCCTCTTTTTTCCATTTTCCCCTTCCTTCATTTTTGCTTCATTTCCTCTCCCTCCCTCCTTCCCTCTTTTTCTTCCCCTCCTTTTCTTCTTTCCTCTTCTCCTCCCTTCCTCCTTTCCGCTCCTTCCTCCTCCAATCACCTTCCTCTTTCCTCTTCCTTCCGTCTCCTTCCCCTCCGCTTTTCTTTCCCTCTCCTTCCCCTCCCTTCCTCCTTCGCTCTTCTTCCCCTCCCTACATTCTTTCTTCTTTCTTCCTCTTCCATCTTTTTCTTCTTTCGCCTCCTCCTTTCCCTCCCCTCATTCTTTCCCTCCTCCTCCCCCATCACCACTTTCTTCCCCCTCCCTTGTGTCTTTCCTCCCCATCTCTCTTCCCCCTTCCTTCCTCTCTCTCGGGGAAAGTATACTATCTTAATTTGCATATCTTCCTCCCTTGGGAAATACCCCTCCATCTTTCTCACCCTCCCCCCACCCCCCATTCCTCCCCCTCCCCCCCGTCCTCCTCTCCCTCTCGCCTTTACTTGTGCTATTTGTCATATGTGTCTTCTTCCCTCCTCCCTCAGCCACTTTCCTCCTCCTCCTCCTGCTCCTCCTCCTGCTCCTCCTCCTCCTCCTCCTTCCTTATTTTGTTTTTCCTTGCTGTCATTTTTCTTTCTAATTTTTCCACTTCGCCATTCTCTCTCTCTCTCTCTCTCTCTCTCTCTCTCTCTCTCTCTCATGAAGGTTATACGATTTATAATTACCTGTATTATGCTTGGCTTTTCACCTTTATGGAATTATATAACAGAGAGAGAGAGAGAGAGAGAGAGAGAGAGGGGGGGGGCGAATGTTCAGGCCTAATTTTTTTTTTTTTCCTTTTAGCTTTTCATTACGTTGGTATGTAGTTTCCATTCATGTATCCTTTGATCCATACATTCATTCATCCATTCATTCATTCATTCATTCTTTCATTCAGTCAGTCTTTGTCATCCATCCTTTCATCCATCCATTCTTTCTTTCGTTATTCCACTCATTCATCATTCATTTACTCATGTCGGTATTCACAAACGATATGTACGAGTATCAGGCACATGGATATTAACTAGGAGTGTGTATGAGGAGGTACTTAGGAGGAGAAGGAGAGGAAGACCGAAAACGAGCTGGAGATATAAGAGTATTTGAGGGAGAGTGGCGTGGCGTGGGGAGAGGGGTCGTTACTGAGTAGGGACACCAATGCCTGTTCATAATTCCCCTTTCGTCTCCTAACTTGTGAATTTTGGTGTGTTGCGGGAACGGCTGTCAGTGTTACCAATATCAGCCCTTCATTGTTTACATTTTCCCAGAGCGTGTTTCATTTTTATTATTATTATTATTATTGTTATTGCTATTATTATTATTATTATTATTGTTATTATTATTTGGTTTATGCTTTTTTACACCCATTTATCTTCAGTCTGAGCCGTACCTGCAACACACAAAGCACCTCCGGCTGAGTGTGGTGGGTGTAATAAACAAACCACCCCAGTGTATGTAAACCCAGTGTATATCGTAAGCGAAAAATTATGAAACACTGATCTGACGTCATAAATGTGGTGCTCTTTTTGGTATCAGTTTATGTATCTGTCTGTCTATCTATCGTTTGTTTTATCTACCTCACTGATCAGCTAAAAACAGGAGTATTATGAGAGAGTCCACACGGCTTAAAATAGACGGGTTTGGTGGACTTCGTGGGGAAAGCATTGACCCGAGTGCATGAGGGATTGAGTGAAGGAAGGAAAAAGAAAAGAAAGTGAAGGAAAGAGGGAGTGAAGGAAGAGGAAAGTGAAAGTGGAGGAGGGAAATAAAAGGAAAGAACGACTGATGGAAGGAAAAGGAAATGAAAGAGTGAAGGAAGTAGAAGGAAAGAGGGAGTGAAGGAAGGGGAAAGCAGCGAAAGTGAAGGAAGTAGAAGGAAAGAGGGAGTGAAGGAAGGGGAAAGCAGCGAAAGTGAAGGAAGTAGAAGGAAAGAGGGAGTGAAGGAGGGAATGAAAAAGAAGTGGAAGAAAAGAAAATTGATAATTGAAGGAACAAAATAATAATGAAGGAAAGTGAAAAAGGGAAAGAGTTGACAACTGAAGGAAATATATATAAAAAAAAGAGGTACCGGTAAGTGAAGGAAGGAAAGAAAGAAAAGAGATTAGAAGGAAAGGAACAAGGGAATTGAAGGAAGGAACGAAAGCGAAGAGAAAGACAACAAAAAATGGGATCAAGGGAAGGAAGAAGGAGGTGAGAAGAAATGTAAAGTAAGGAAAGAAAGAAGAAAATATACTTAAATGAGAGGAAAGGAAAGGAAGTACTGATAATGGAAGGAAATTAAGAGTGAAGGAAAAAGATGATGATAGGCTATAAAATAAAGACCAAGTAAATAGAGTGATGGAAATGAGGAAAGGAAAAATGATAATTGAAAGAAACATCGATAGTAGATAAAGAAGAAAAATGAAGCGAATTGAAAGTAGAAAAAAAAATGAAAATAATAAAAAGCTTAAATAACTGGCAAGAGATGGAAAGACCTGTGAAGCAAAGGTAAATAAAGGAAGCGGTGAAAGATACTAATATTTGGCTAGATAAGAATATGATTGAAAACGGGAAATAATTAAAAGAAAATGACAGAAAAAGCAACAAACTCATATTAGAACGAAGAAATTGGTAGTGGTAAAAAAAGTCTGAGTGAAATAAGAAAAGACAGATAATTGAGAGGGAAAAAAAAAAAAAAGAAACTCTCGGAAAGGGGAAGGAAAAACAGGCTTCTTGATATGAAAATCGGACGAACATTGAAAAGTAAGAAGAAAAAATACCATATGAAAGCCATTAAAGGGAAGTTAAATTTATAATGGAGTAAAAATGATATACAGAGAATATTAAAAAAAAAAAAAAATGAAAGTTGCTAAAAGAAAGAACGATAGAAAATAAATACCAGTAAAACAAGAGACCTGATGAAATGAAAGAAAATAATAAAAAAATAAGGAGGGAAAATACGATGACAGTCAAGAGCAGAAGTCGAGCACCAGTTCAGTGGAAAATGAGCCCAAGTTTAGC
Organism: Coenobita brevimanus; assembly: GCF_032717465.1. Classification (NCBI taxonomy): domain Eukaryota; kingdom Metazoa; phylum Arthropoda; class Malacostraca; order Decapoda; family Coenobitidae; genus Coenobita; species Coenobita brevimanus. The sequence goes on along the minus strand of NC_137056.1, from coordinate 11,758,360 downwards.
GTAAAATAAGCGACAGAAGAGCGCATTAGGAAGAACCTTTGCGGAAAACCAGCCGTTCGAACTTCAGCGGGAAATAAGAGAACACTAAATAGAAACCTGGGGCGAAAGTTAGAGTGAGAAAGAAAGAAAGAAAATCTGTTGAAACTGTTAGCCGGATTTTGGGGGAGAGAGAGCAGAGCCAATAAGTAGAATGGCAGTCATTGTGAAGCGGAATCGAAGCTTTTATCTAGTTCGTTTTAAACATATGCGCATTTAAACCAAAGTCAAGCTCTTTTTAAACCAGAAGTCCAACGCATTTTAAACCCAGGTCAACAGCTTTTTAAACCAAAGTCGAGTGCATTTGAAGCCCATGCCAGACGCTGAGTAAACCCACATTAAGCACATTTTACAGAGTCGAGCGCATCTGGAGTCGAAGTTGAGCGCTTTTTAAACCAGTCAAGTGCTTTTCAAACTTGAATAAGGCGTTTTTAAGCTTAAATTAGGCGTGTTTTAAGTCAGAGTCAAGTGCATTTAGAGAAGAAAAACAGTCAGAAAATTTTTTGATTGGAAGGGAATTAGACTGGAGAAGAGAGTGCAGTTGTAGTATACGTGATTCTTCGTTGAGTGGAATTTCAGGGAGAACTAAAGCCGAGTGTGGCGTGAGTGGAGCACAGTTAAAGCAGAAGTGAACGTATGGTAAGCAGTCCTAAAATAAGCCAGAAGTGCAGCTTTACCAGAAGTCTAGCGGATTTTGGGCACAAGTCGAACCCAATTTCAGCCGAACCCACTTTTAAGTCGAACCCAATTTTAGTAAAAGTGGATCGTATATAGGCTATGAGTCTTATGGATTTTAATATTAAGTGGATTTTAGTCTAAGTGGAGCGCAGTTTTAGCACAAGTCACTCGCTATATTAATCAGGTCTAGCTGGTATTAAGAAGTTCATTGGATTTAAAGATCGTGTAGTGGATATTAAGAAAAGGTGGATTTAAAGATCGTGTAGTGGATATTAAGAAAAGGTGGATTTAAAGACCAGGTGGATTTTAACATGAAGTGGAGGGCAGTTTAAGCACAAGTTTGGTTGATATTGAGGTAAAGTTGGAATTTTAATGTGAAGTGGAGCGCAGTTGAAGGGTGAGTGGAGCGTGAAGGAAGTGGAATTTTAACGTGAAGTGGAGCGTAAGTGAAGCGTGAAGGCAGCAGCATGGTGGGAGGTGGAGAGGAAACCAGGTGCCCCCCCTCCCTATAATGTTACCCCCCCACCCCCTCCACCATGGGCGCTCCCCTGCCACCCCCACCCCCACTGACACACCCACCCACTGACTCCACCACACCCACACCCGACAAACCCACACCCACACCCGCCAGACCCACACCCCCTGACCCCACACCCACACTATCGTCGTTGTCGCATCTACCGCCACGATCGACATATATACCTACTAATACCTCATCCATTCCACCTTCATCGCCATTCTTACTGTCACTTTCATCCACCAAAACTCCACCGCCACAGTCATACACTAAGTTCAGTCTGCCCACACCACATCCAACCACCAGACCCACTTTCCCAACACTTTCATCCACTAACTTCACACTACCAACACCACACCCATCCACCAAAGCTCCACTACCACCACATCATTCCACGGGAGCTACGGAACTACAACCACAGTCATCCACACAGTCATCCTGGTCATCCACACATCCACCCACTAAGCCCACACCACTAGTTCCACATCCACCTGAACCACTACCACATTCTGAGTCTGTTTCATCATCCACACAACACTCGTCAGTTTACTCATCCACGCGCTGTTATCCACCTAACCAATTCACATCCACACTAATTCATCCATATAACACACTTTCTTCACTACATCCACCTGCTGCTAATACCACTTTCTCTCCACTTATTTTTCCACTCGCTTTCACCACATTCACACACCCACTTCAACTCCGTAATTCCACATTTTCACCTTATTCACCACAGCTAACACCACATACTTTCACCACAGTTACCACCGCTTCACCACTACCAACACCACCACTACCACTCATATCACCAACTACCACCACAGCTACCACATCATTACAACCACCTCCACCACACCTACTACTCACTGTAACCACATCCATTCCATCACCACTACAGCTATCACAATCTCATACTAACACTACCACAACTACCATCACCACAACCTTTCTACCACAACAACAGCCACTACCCTTCACCACAACAACTGCCACATCATCACCACCACAACTACTATCACTGTCATCCAGCACACCACCACCACAGCAACCAGCATCAACCAGAACTAACATTCCATTACCACAAACCACGACCACACAGCTACCACCCACCACCACACTACCCCCACCACAACAGGCACCCACCACCACACCGCCCCTACCACAACTGCAACCATCCACAACCACAACTACCACCATCGGGGAGCGCGGGGAAGATGGCAATGTATTTCTACGCGGCAAAGCTTCAGACGCCGTTTTTCAAGGTAAGCAAACCCATTCAGTGCGAAGACCTTTTTTTTTTTTTTTTTACACCATTCACCCTGTCACCAATTTTGTAAACTGTATTTTTTTCAGGATGTAAGTGAATTGCTGTAAATATTCTCCTCTGTATTGGTACTTGGGTGTATATTTATGTATCCAGTTAAATCCTTTGATAAATGAAAGTATGTTTATTTTCTGAACTTCCAAATGCTCCGATTCTCTTGTTTATTTTCATTCTTTTCCCTCATTAGAGTTCTCAGTTTTTCCGTGATTCTTTTACTTTCCTCTGTTCTCGCATTTTCATAGTTATTTTCTCCCTTTACTTTCGTGTGTTTGTTTCCCCTCCCTTTATGGATCAAACCTTCTCATCTTCCTCCAAATCCCTTCTCCATCCCCTCTTCCGGTATCGTTTTCTTCTTTCACTTTCACGCCTTTCCAGAGTCTTCATAGTTCCCCTCGTCTCTCTCTCTCTCTCTCTCTCTCTCTCTCTCTCTCTCTCTCTCTCTCTCTCTCTCCCTGTTATCAAAACTAGATACAGTTCAACCACACTAACTCCATTATACACCACTCTCCGTTTACATTTCCCCCTCCTTCCTTCCTTCCTTCCTTCCTTTCCTCCCTTCCTTTCCTGCAGTTCTTTTCTTCCACCCTTTCCGTCTTTGTTCCCTTCCGTTCATCCTTCCCTTCCTGCCTTCCTTCATCCCTTCCTTCCTTCTTTGCCTTCTTCCCTGCTCTGTTACATGGTCATCCGTCCTTCACCTCCTTTTCACTCCTTGCTTTCATGCTAGCTTACCCTCCTTCATATTCCCGTCACTCTTTTTCCCTTTTCTCTCTCTATTGCATTCCCATCATGTTTATTTCCTTCACTTTTTTTTTTTTTTTTTTTGCATTCCTTGTCATCCTTCATTCATTCATTAATTGATTCAATCACTCATTCAGTCATTTCTTTCTCATATTTTCCTTTCTTTCCTCCGGCATTACTTGGTTCCCTATCGTATATCGTTCTTTCCTTCATTCCTTTCCTTTTTTCACCATCCTTCATTCATCCCCTTCCTTCCTTCCTTCCATCTTTTCTCAGTGCATCCATCCATCACTCCTTCCCATTCCGATATTCCTTCCTTCTCTCCTTGTCCTTCATTTTCTAATCCCCCTTTCTTCGTCTCCCCACCATCTTCTCCCCCCATCTCACCTTCTCCTCGTCCTTTTTCTAATTCCCCCCCCCTCCTCTCTCTCTCTCTCTCTCTCTCTCTCTCTCTCTCTCTCTCTCTCTCTCTCTCTCTCCATGTACATTCTAAGCTGCTTCGTCTCCCCTCACAGTCGTAATCCCTCCCCCCTCCCTCTCCTCCCCTCCCCTCCTCTCCCCACATACAGCATTAAGAGCACAATACCTAACACGCTTCCCTTTCCCTCCCACCCCTCCCCTCCCCTGCCCTGTTGCTGTCCCTTTTTCTTTTTTCCCCCTCTTCCACTACTTCCAGCATCCACTCCATATATCTCTCTTACGTTCTTGCCTCCCCCCTCCTCTCCCCTCCTTTTCCATTCTCTCCCCTCACCTTCCCTTCCCTTCCATCCTTGTTCTTCCCCTCCCCTCCCTTCCCCCTTCCCTGTTCCCTTTCCATCTTCCCCACCCCTTCTTCCCATATA
>NC_137056.1:11716722-11749222 GCF_032717465.1 Coenobita brevimanus | reverse complement strand
TACATTCTTTCTCATAAATTGTAGCCTGTGACAGATTACATACCTTTATTCAAATTTCATGCATTCTTTCTCCGATCGTATTGTACTTTTGTTTCCTGTGATTTACTCAGCTGTTTTCGTCTGCACATTTTCTGTTTCTCTGGCGTTATCTTTTTCTCTGACCGATTATACTTCCAAATTTCATCACCCCCTGTCCTGAAATTTCACACTTGGTTATTTCCATTGTTTTCGTCTCGTCCCTTTTATTCGTCTTTTCTTACTGTATCTGACAAATTTTACTTCCAGGTTACATATTCGTCATATAAGTCACATTGTTTCTTGTTTGGGTCGTTTATATCTTTAACATTTCCATTGGTTGTCTCGTGTTATATTGTTGCTGTGACGGATTCCAATCTCAAGTTACATTCACCCTGTCTCGTATATTACATTATTTTCAAGGACAGTTACATTAGTTTCGTCTCCCCACTCATGCATAACATTACCCTTGTCTCCATAAATTGCAGTGTCTCTCCCATGGTTTATATTGTCCCTGTTTATTAATGAGTGTGTGTGTGTCTCTTGGCGTTATTTGTCTTGGTGCTTGTGAGTTGATGAGGAGGAGGGCCGAGAGTGAGGGTGAAGGGGAGAGGATGTGGAGTAGGTCGGCATGGAGTGGTGGGATGAAGTGGTGATATGTTTTGGCAGCATATTTGTCAGTCAGCATAAGGACTCTCTCTCTCTCTCTCTCTCTCTCTCTCTCTCTCTCTCTCTCTCTCTATATATACATATATATATATATATATATATATATATATATATATATATATATATATATATATATATATATATATTTTAACACTAAACACAAGGACAGTTTTTTAAACTGTGGTTGTGAGCTTCTCGTATCTAAATATTTTTCTTCCTGTTCAGGCCTGGTTTTGAAGTAATTTAATTAAAGTAATTTAGTTATTTTTGTTTCAGTTAGAGTACACGATAATTGAGACATATGATACAAGACAACTCCCCCCCTTTCTCTCTCTCTCTCTCTCTCTCTCTCTCTCTCTCTCTCTCAGGAAGCAGGGGGATGATCGTAAATACTTCAAAACTTTTTTATCGGCCATACCATCAACGAAATGTCTTTAATGTAGCAACAGAACTCACTCCAGCGGGTCAGGGGCCATTGAGAACGAACGAAGAATAGAGTTTTCATTAATTTTAGTATGGTCATATTATTATTATTACTCTTATTATTATTATTATTATTATTATTATTAGTAGTAGTAGTAGTAGTAGTAGTGGTGGTGGTGGTGGTGGTGGTGGTGGTAGTAGTAGTAGTAGTAGTAGTGGTGGTGGTGGTAGTAGTAGTAGTAGCATTAGTAGTAGTAATAGTCATCGCCATTATAACACAATTTTCAGCATTGTATATAAGATGGGTATCATCAAGATGCAGATAAAAAGAAAACCACAAATGTGTAATTATTCTTATATTATGCTACCGACTCATAACCCCTTCACCCCAACTACGTACATATATATATATATTTTTTGGCACTACCCACAATTATGTTGAGTTTGGCAAGACTTCTCGGGCATAGTGAGTGAACATGATCTGAACACGCCATTTTTAAAGTCCAGGGCGGGTATTTACAGCCATCTTTAAAGTCCAGGACGGGTATTTAAAAAGTCTTGACCAAGTATCGCAGTGAAGTATCCGGAGCAGAAAATTGTCAGATGTTTCTCTCTCTCTCTCTCTCTCTTTTCGAGGGGGGGGGGGTGGAAGAGGTTCTACATATATTTGCTTTAATCTTCAGTACGGTTTTGTGCAGTATTCGACTGGGTTTTATAGTGAAGCTAAAATGGGAAATAAGTTAGTGGTGTCTTACGTACAATCTGTCTGTCAGTCTATCTTTGTCATTGTCTATCTAGTGTATCGATTATATCTTTCTATGTATCTGTTTTATTGTCTGTCTGTCTATATGTCTGTTGGTCCGTGTCTTTCTGTATTTTTCTGTCTATATCAATCTGTTTCACTGTCTGTCTGCGATTCTCTTCATTTATATATATACATCTGTCTTACATACGGTACGTTTTAATCTCTGCAGTTCGATGACGTGTATTATCCGTGTATTTTTAGGACATCCAGACGATTTTGTTCAGCTTTGGAAACTCCTCGCGTATTCAGGGGTAACCAATCCTCTGTCCAACCCTTCCAGTACATAATGGTCTGTATTCTTGTAGGGTAAGGAAGCTACCTAACACCTTTTCCTTAGCGATTTTTGTTGCTTATTACACCTTACAGTCCTGTTGTGCTATATAGGAGTAAATCCTTCGAACATGGCCATACTCGACATAAATAACGTAGAAAAGGGTTTAACCAACCTTAATATAAATCGCTAAAGAAGAGGTGCTTGGGAGTATCCTTAGCAGACAGGAATACAGGCTGATGTCTCTTTGCAGCTTAATGAAATCGTGTCAGAGCAACAAGAATTAAATAAAACAAGACGTCCTCTCTCTGAGCGGTGTGTTATTCACTCCGCCTTCGCTGTGAAGTGCCCAGGGGCAGCGTGAATGTGATGGTGGTGGTGGTGGAAGTAGTAATAGTAGTAGTAGTAGTAGTGATTGTGGTGGTGGTGGTGGTGGTAGTAACAGTAGTAGTAGTAGTAGTAGTGACTGTGGTGGTAGAAGTAGTAGTAGTAGTAAAGTAGTTGCAACCCCAAACTCATCCGAACGTGAGCCCAGTAGAATGTAGGCTAAAGTTACCATTCAGGGGAGAGGGTTGAGGGACGTTTATATAACCAGGCAACTCCACCATCCGCCCATGCCAGTGCCACCACGCGAAGGCTATGCTCTCCAACACCGCAAGACAAGCTGTAAATATTGGCCCAGCAGTGCATCGACATCCCCGGCGATCAGTCACTCTTACCTCTATCCTCTGGCCCTTGTGTAGCCCTTTCTGACCGACGTTCTGTAGACTTTTTTTTTTTTTTTACAGTTACTGATATTATTCTTCCTCAGACTTGGTTTTTCTGTCTGTCTGTCTTTGTCTCTCTACGTGTTCTATATTTTTCTGTCTTCATTTATCCGCATATGTTACTTATCTGGCTGTATCTGTAACTGTCTGTGCCTGTATCCATATCTGCCCCTCTGTCTGTCTAACTGTCCTTCTGTCGGTCTATATCTCTGTCTATCAATGGTACGAACAGACATAAAACTGCAAGGAAGAAATGGGCTAACAGAGGAATCCATTTAACTCCACGGTCCTGCCCTGCCAGATTTCAATAGCCCTGTCCCAGCAAGCCTTCTGGCTGGGGCAGTTTTAAGAAAGAGAGAGAGAGAGAGAGAGGTATTCGGGAGAAAATCCATTAGGGTTATGCGATGAAGTGATGGAAAAACGATAATAAGATAGAGGAATATAATTAGCAGTAGGATTAAGGAAAGTGAGCAACGATGTAATAGAAGAAGAAAATACGTAAAAAAAAGGGGATTATTTTTAAAAAAGATAAATAAACAGGACTGAATGATTCAATAACAGAGGGGAAAATAATGGAGGAATTACCCTTGTTAGACAAAAATTCATTGATGTAAATTAAATGAGTATTAAAATCCCTTCGGCCCGAGGACGTCATTTTATACCTCGTTATTCCTTTCTCCAGACTCTCTTATGTAGCTTTTTTTTTTTTTTTTTTTACCTGAGGGATTACATGTAGCTATTTTCACTTTTTTTTTTTTTACTTGAGAGATTACATGTGGCCATTTTCTTTTTCCTTTTTATTTTAAGGATTACATGTAGCCATTTTTTTTTTTTTTTGTCTTTTTTACTTGAGGGATTACATGTAGATTTTTTCATAATCCATTTTACTTGAGGGATTATATGTAGCCATTTTCATTTTCCTTTTTTACTTTAGGGATTACATGTAGCCATTTTCTTTTTTCTTTAGGGATTACATGTAGCCATTTTCTTTGTCTTTTTTACTTGAGGGATTACATGTAGCCATTTTCTTTTTTTACTTGAGGGATTACATACAGCCATTTTCTTCTTTTTTTTTTTACTTGAGGGATTACGTCATTTTCTTTTTTCTTTACTTCAGGGATTACATGTAGCCATTTTCTTCTTTTTTTACTTGAGGGATTACATGTAGCCGTTTTCTTTTTCTTTTTTACTTTGAAGGATTACATACAGCCTTCATTAACGCCCTTAATGTATGAGATCTGCTGTGCTGAACAAAATCGTCTGGAAATAACAAGAATAAACAAAATTAATGTCATTTTTGTGAAAGGTAAAAAATTCTTTCAAAATGTTACACAGTCGTTATAGGATTTTTACGTGTTTTTTTTTTTCCTTTTTTTCCTTTTTTCTTTAAATTTCGATATTGTGCGAAAAAGTGTAGGAAGAAAAGGGAACGGGTTAATTTACCGGTGGATGAGACTAAGTGGACAAAACGGGAGGAGAGAGAGAGAGAGAGAGAGAGAGAGAGAATTTGAGAAACATTACTCTGGCGTGCAAATAAGTATATATAAAGAAAGAAAAAAAAAGAAGGCATTTAAGAAACAAAACCCCGACTGGAATATATAAAAAAAAGGAAGAAAAAATAGAAACGAGGAAAATCAGGAGAAGCATTACCCTGGGAAGAAGACTAAAAATATAAAGAAGGACTTTATTAAAGGAGAAGGGGAGGAGATTGAGAAACATTATCTGAGGTGGAAGATACGATTTAGAGATGAATAAAAGGGAGAAGGGAGAAGAAAAGAGGGAAATTAAGGAAGGAGGGAGAGAAATGAAAAAGAGGGAAATTAAGGAAGGAGGGAGAAAGAAGAGAAAGGGGGAAATTAAGGCAGGAGGGTGAAAGGAGAAGAAAAAGAGGGAAATTAAGGAAGGAGGGAGAAAGAAGAGAAAGGGGGAAATTAAGGAAGGAGGGAGAGAAATGAAAAAGAGAGAAATTAAGGAAGGAGGGAGAAAGAAGAGAACGGGGGAAATTAAGGAAGGAGGGAGAAAGGAGGAGAAAAAGAGTGAAATTAAGGAAGGAGGAAGAAGAAAAAGTGGGAAATTAAGGAAGGAGGGAGAAAAAAGAAAAGGGGGGAAATTAAGGAAGGAGAAAGGAGAAGAAAATAAGGGATATTAAGGAAGGAAGGAAGGAAGGAGAGAGACGATAAAGAGGGAAATTAAGGATGGAGGGTGAGAGGAGAGTAAAGAGTGGTATCTCGGCAGGAAGATTAAAAATTTAGAAAGAATGGATAAAAATATAAAGGGAAAAGCATTACTCCGACAAAAAATAATAATAATAAAATGTACGAAAAAAGCAAGGAAGAAAGAATAAGATAGAGTAAAGGAGAATAAGGAACACTGTCGCGGTTGGAAGATAAAATTTCACACAAAAAAATAATAGAAATAAATTTGAGGAGCTTTACTTGGGCTGGTAAATTTTGGGTTTAAAAGAATCAATGAATAAATAAGGGAGGGGAAAAAAGTTAAAAAAAAAAAAAATCATGAATGGAAGATGAATATTTAGAAAGATAATTTTATGAAAAGGAAAGCATAACAAGATATACTTAGTGGATAAAAATGTTGAGGAAAATAAAAGGAGAAAAAAATACACTTATTTTGACTCCATAATGAAAAAAAAAAAAAAAAGATTAACGAAAAGGGAGAGAAAGCATACAGTAAGAAATTGATGGAAGAGACAAAGACGATTAATGGAAACAATAATGTGAATAAAAATGCAATACGTATTTAATATAGAAAAAAAGAATGAAAAGAAAAAGGAAGTGATTACGTATAGAGCAAACTACAGAAGAAAGGAGAAATAAATGCTCGTTAACTGGGCTTGGGAACAAAATTGATTAGGAAATAAGTAATAAGAAGATAAAGAAACAGTATCCTGGTGGGAGATAAGAATTTTCAAGTAGAAAAAGAAACATCAGTAGGAAGCAAAAATAAGGGAAGCATAGATATGAAGATGTAGTGAAAGAAATTTACAGTGGAGAAAAAGAAAAATGATTGAAGTATTTTTGACTAGATAATTTAATATATTAGGGAATTAGTGAAAGTTGAAAAAAGCAAACGGGGAGAATGAAAGAGCCAAAGAGGGGGAAAAAATTACGGATGTAGAATATAAAAGTAAAGAAATTTAATAAGAAAGGGAGAGAGGAATATCAAAGAGGCATTATCGTTGGCTAAAAAATACTCAAAGAAGAAATGCAGGAGAGGAGAACAAGAAACGTAATCTGGGCTGAGCTCGGAATTAGAGCAAGGGGAATTAATAAAGGAGAAAGAAAAATGGAGAAGCATTAGCCTGACTGAAGAAAGGCATGAATATAGCTGAGAGAGAGAGAGAGAGAGAGAGAGAGAGAGAGGAGGAGGAAGAGAAACATTACCTCGGGTATAGAGTCAACGGTGTGTAGGAAAAAAAAAAAAACTAGGTGATCACTAAAACCCCGTCAGTAATAATAATAATAATAATAATAATAATAAGAATGATAATAATAATAATAATAATAATAATAAAAACTCACACCTATGATTCACAGCTGATTCGTCTGGTGTCGGCCGGAGTATACCGCTTGAGTTGTCGCGGCCGTGAGAGGGTTAAGGGTACCAGTATGAACTCTTCCAGGCGAATATATGAACACTTCCAGGCAGATATATGAACACTTCCAGGCGAATATATGATCACTTCCAGGTAAACATGAACACTTCCAGGCAAATATATGAACACAGCTGAATAAAATCGTCTGGCAGGTCGTCGAGTGAGGAGGCTGCGTAACACCTCCTCCTTAGCGATTTATTTTATTTTTTTCGGGTATGGCCGGTTAATATATATATATTTTTTTTTTTTTTTTTTTTTTTTTTTAACGCAGATTATGGCGATATTAGAAGGATTTATGTAACAAGCAACGACAGTAAGGGGTAATAAACAAAATAAATCGCTTAGGGAACGGTGTTAGGGAGCATCTTTAACCGACGAGAATATAGACCTTAGCCCCGTATTCTGCCGTAACACCTTTTCCTAAGCGGTTTATTTTGCTTATTTCACCATACTGCCCTATTCTGTGCCATGAACCCTTCCAATATCACCATAATCTGCATAAATATCGTACACAAGGGTATTAATCACTCCTATCCAAAAATAAATACTGACTCAAAAGAATATTAATAAAAGAGGGAGGCAGGAAAATGCAAGAAACATTACCCCAAATAGGAAATAAAAATGTAAAAAAAAAAAGAGGAAGAGTAATTAAAACTTTGCGCCGGTTAGAAAAATATAATTGAGAGAGAGAGAGAGAGAGAGAGAGAGAGAGAAAATGAAAAAGAAAAGGGGAAAATTAGAGAGAGAATAACAAAGAAGAGAGGTGGAAAAATAAGATTACTATAGACAAGTTATTTAAATGTGTAACGAAGCTTTGTTAAGGAAATAATGTAGAAGGCAAGAATGTAAATAAAAGGAGGAAAATATGAGAAAGGCGAATAGAAAGATCGACACGAGCTGACGGAACATTAAAAAAAAAAAAAAAAAAAAAAACTTGGTACAGACACAGGAACAAGAAAATAAAAAGCGAGTGAAAATAATAAGAGCATTACTTCGACATTAAAAAAATAAATAAATAAATAAATCTAGAGAATTAGGTAGAGAGAGGAGATGCAAACGAGAAAGAATACTTAATTGAACTCTCAGAAACACTGCCGGAGAGAGAGAGAGAGAGAGAGAGAGAGAGAGAGAGAGAGAGAGAGAGAGAGAGAGAGGAACGTGAAGAAGAATCAGTAAAGGAAAGGGAAGATGCTGAGAGACATTACTAAGAAAAAAGTATATATTCCTAGAGAACTCAGGAACGAAGGAGAAAAGGAGAGAATCAGATAGACACGTAACTCCCTCAAAAAAATAAATAAATAAATAAATAAAAAATAAAGGCAATGAAACAACAAAGAAGCGGAGATTATTACTGTAAGAAAGGAAAGTATATGGAAACATTATCTCAATTTAAAGAAAAACCGTAAAGAATATAATAAAGTAAAATAACGCAAATTAACAAAAAAAAAATCTCCATACAGAAATAAAACCAAGAAAATAAAAAAAAAATGATAGAAAATAATAAAAACGTAGACGAATTAATAACGAAAAACGGAAAATGTTAAAATAAAAAAGTCGAAAATATTACCTGGTTCAGAAAACAAAAAAGTTGTGTGAAAATTAATAAAAGAAAAAAAAAATAAAGAAGCCTGACCAGCGCTCCTTCCTCCTGCTCGCTCATTTGCATATCTGTTGCTCCCTGTCTGCACAAAGAGAGGCGAAGAAATAATAGAGCTGGTGTGTTTTTTAGGTGTGTGTGTGTGAGAGAGAGAGAGAGAGAGAGAGGTGGGGGTAGTTATAGAGGGGAAAGCTGTGTGTGAGAAAGGGAGGAAGAAAATAGGAGAGGAGTAGTGTGTGTGTGTGTGTGTGTCTGTTTCTGTGTGAGAGAGAGAGAGAGAGAGAGACAGACAGACAGAGACAGAGGGATAGAGTTCTAGGAAGGAACAGAGGGAGGTACATGAGAGGGAGATGGGATGGAAGGCGGTAGGGAACATTGCAAGTGAGAGAGTGAGAGAGAAATAGACGAAGAGAGGGGTGAAAGAGAGAGGAAAGAAGGTAAAACGTGCATGTAGAAAAGAGAGAGAGAATGGGGAGATTGGGAAAAGAGAGTATGAGAAAAGAGAAGAAAGAGAGTTGGAGTGGAGGGGGGGGGAGAGAGACAGAAAAAATGATGGCGCTCTTGTGTTTGTGGAGAGCAGGGTGGAAGGAAAAGAGAGAGAGAGAGAGAAATTATAAACTTGTGTTTCGGGAGTGAGAGAAGAGGAGGAGGGGGGATGGTAGGAGGAGACAAGTGTGTGTGTGTATGAGTAGAGAAGAGAGAGAGGAATGGAGGTGAGAGAGGAGGGGAGAGAGAGAGAAAAAAACGAAAATAATAGAATTCCTGTGTTTTTTGGGGGGAGTGAAGGAAGAGAGGTAGAGAAGAGGAGGGAAAGAGGGAAATAGTAAGAGACAGACAGAGACAGAGAGAGATGAAAGGGAAAGATAATGAGTGATGTTCATGAAGAAAAACAAGGGAAAGAGGTAAAGATGGAAGGAGAGGAAGAGAAGGAGGAGGAGGAAGAGGAAGAAGAAGAGGAATGGAGGAAGAAGTGTGTGTGGGAGGGAGGGAAAGCCAAGAAGGGAGGAAGAGAGAGGGGGGAAAGTTTTTATGGACATGGGTGGGTAGAAGAATGAAGGAAATTTATGTGTGAGAAATGAAATGATTTAGAGAGAGAGAGAGAGAGAGAGTGCTAGGACATCAAGGGTAACGTGAAAGTTATGTGTGACAGGGTGAGACACACACACACATACAGGCAGGCAGGCAGACACACAGACAGACAAGCGCACACACAGAGAATATTCACAAAAAAAAATCACCATCTTTTATTTCCTGTTTGTAATACTGTCAACACCAAACAGAATTTATATATTTTTCTCTGTTTCATTTCCCGATTCGTTTCGTTCAGATTTGCGTTTGCTCGTCAATATATAATCCCGCTTCATATTATTTCCAGCCCCAAATCTCTCATACAAAGTGGTAGCCGGCAAGAATTTGAATTTTTAAATGTAACGGATCTAACGCTCCTGTGTGTTTCTCGCGTGTAATTGGCTGGAGATTTGTGGACCGTTAATGTGATTTTGAGTGTCGGCTGTATGAAGGGCCGGATAATATCTTTTTCCGTTATCGTTTGAATTTGAATCTCCGGATTGGGATTGGCCGAGCGTTGTTTACCGTTATAGTTTGAATTAGCGTGCGTGTGTGTGTGTGTGTGTGTGTGTGTGTGTGTGTGTGTGTGTGTGTGTGTGTGTGTGTGTGTGTCGAATGGAATTAGAGTTTAGGTGAATGTCGGTTTGAAATTGAAAAATTAAACGGCCATACAAAGGGAGGTAATGAAAGATGGAGAAGAATAAAGTGAAAGTGATGAAGAGAGGAGATGAGTTGGGAGAAAGAAGATGAAGATAATGGAGAGGATGAAAGTGAGGAGAAGAAAGATGAGGAAGGGAGACTTGGAGGAAGAAGAGAGGAAAGTGGAAGAAATGAAAGGATGATGATGATGATGATGAGGAGGAGGAGGAGGAGAGGGAAAGCATAGAGAAAAGGATGTTAATTTTAATGAGAAATAGAAGGCATGAAAGAAAGAATTTGGGAGCTAGAAAGGGATAGGTGCAAGAAGAGCCGATTAAATAGGAGGAGGAAAGAATACAAGAAAAATCAATAAAGGACAAAGAAGGGAGAGGGAGAGAAGGAGACCGAGAACGAGATGGAGAGAAAATGTGAGAGGTTGTCGGGGGGGGGGGTGCGTCTTGGAGAGAGAGAGAGAGAGAGCAATATGAGGAAACAGTGAATGAATGTGTGTAGATAATAATGGCATCAGTGAAGGAATCATGAAGGAGGGTGAAAAGTCGTGAAGAAAGGATACGGGTAGATGAGAGGAACGGAAAAAAGAACGATCAGGATAGATGGCTAGATAGATAGATAGATAGACAAGGCTGTGAATGGTTGAGTCCTTAGATGAATACACTGTTTGCATCTTGGGAGAGAGATGGCTGAATGCATTATCTGTTTTGATCCTGAGATAGATAGACAGATAGATAGACAAGTAGGTAATGCTGTTGAGTGCGTCCTGAGGTAAACAGATAGATAGGTAGATAGATAAAACCATTGACTGCCTCCATCCGGCCTTGCATTGATAGACTAATTCCCTTGATTGATTCCATCCTTAGATAGATAGAAAAATAGATAAACCCACCGACTGATTCCTTCCTGAGATAGATACACAGATAGATAAATTCTTTCCCGACGTCCATTACCCCACCGCCTCATTATACCAGTCATTAGGAAAGGCTGGTATTTTTTTTTTTTTTTTGTCTTGAATTCGTTTCGTTTTTCTTTTTCAGTTTCTGGGAACCTAAAGGAATGCTCACTATCATATTTCTTGGAGGACTCTCTCTCTGTTTCTGTCTGTCTGTCTCTGTCTGTCTGTCTGTCTGTCTGTCTGTCTGTCTCTCTCTCTCTCTCTCTCTCTCTCTCTCTCTCTCTTTCTCTCTGTCTGTCTGTCTGTCTCTCTCTCTCTCTCTCTCTCTCTCTCTCTCTATATATATATATATATATATGTGTGTGTTTGTGTGTCTGTGTCTGTGAGTATTTGTGCATAAAACACACACACACACACACACACACACACACACACACACACACACACACACACACACACACACACACACACACACACACACACACACAAAATTGTTTCTCGTTCGGTCATACACCCATCTTTCTATCCTATCACTTCATCTATACAATCTGATTTCCTTCTCTCTGTGTCGTTTTATGTAGATCTGTGTAGCCAGTCTAACGTCGGATGTCTAATCCCAGAGTTCATTCAGACAGACCACGACAAAATTCGCTCAAAGCTTCCCAGTCAGTGTCCAGGCATTTTTTTTTTTTTAGTTCATATATTTTTTAATCCCCTGGAAAGCTCATGAAAGGTTTATATCGTTTTAGAGGATTTTTTTTTTTTTTTTTTTCTATACCGTACCTCTGTCTTATCTCTCTGTGACTGTCACTGTAACCAGCTATCTACACTATCTTGCAAAAAATCTTTAGAAACTTTAGCTCTTTTGTGAAACATTTTTGTTGCGAGTTAAACATTCTTCAATCATGTTTAACTTTCAGAAGTCAGGTTTGGCTTCATGAATGCTTGCTTCGTGGTTATTTTTTTTTTTTACATGGTTTTATTGATTTCAGTTTGACTCATTCAGTTTCTTGTTATATATATATATATATATATATATATATATATATATATATATATATATATATATATATATATATATAATTTCATTAGTCCAGCATGTCAGTTTGTTTATATAGTGGGATTATTTAGAGTCAGGTCAGGTGCGGGTAAGGGGATGGGTCTGTTATGATGTGGCAGGGGTAAACCAGTTCTGCTGTCGGGCCCTGCTGTGGATGTCCCTGCTTGCATTGCACAGTTGACCCTTGTGCGGTGTGATGCGGTGAGGATCTGTCCGTTCTCCCCTTTGGGGTTAAGATGCGAATGAATGTGTTTGAATGGATGAGTAAATGGAGAGTGAGTCGTCCTGTCTCAGCTACCTCCCTTTCCTTGGGGGAAGCAGCCTAGGTATATAGATAGATAGATTTAGAGTTTGTCTTAACTCTTCTACAGTTTGTCCAATTTTCCCACTTCACAGAATGGGCAAGGCACAGGGTTTATCCAGGCAGCAAACGATGATGATGATGATGATGAGGAGGAGGAGGAGGCAGTGGCAGTTATAAGGGAAAGCGTTGCCAGACAAACTGGAGCGTTATAGGAGACGGTTTTAGGGCAAACTATGCTTGTGTTATCAGGGTTAACCATAGTGTTGTTGGGGAAATCGTGTTAAGTCTGCGTATAATTATTCGCGTTTGTTGTGAGCCTCGAGGTGTCATAAGGTGCCCTTCTGTGACGTGGGGCTTCAAAGTTTTGCTGTGCTTTTGAGTTGATATATGCGATATTAACCGTTTACCTGCCATGGACCCAGTTGAGTGTGTTATTGAGGCTAAAGACGGACTGTATTATTGTGGTAAAAATTCGAGCATTCACAGGGTTAATTGGGGCAGTTTTGAAGCATTTGACTGCAAGAATATCCTTCAGGTGAACAAAATAGCCCTGTGGTAGCCTGAGGAAAATTGGTTAATGCGTCCATGGAAGGAGAAAAGGTTATGTTTTACTTCATCAAGAGCGCCATTTTCTGTCCACGTTTTTGGGGGTGAGGTATGTTCAGATTTTGTCAGTTTCATTATGTTTTCTGGTATTGTTTTTAGTCATGCAGATTTGCCAATTAAAGTAACATTATGAGTTTTAAAAATATATGGGTTCAGTCAGTTTGTGTGTGTGTGTGTGTGTGTGTGTGTGATTGGATAGGTGGGGGGTTAGGGTGTCCGAGCAGTGGTACCTTAAGCACGACCCGCCAGCACGGCCCCTTTACGTGCGGGGGGGGGGGAGGCTTTATTAACAACAGGCACGAGTTATTGGTTGAGGGTGAAGGGGGGTATGGAGAGAGAGAGAGAGAGAGCAGGAAAGAAAATTTGTAGAAAGCAGGAGAGGGGAGAAGAGAAAATGCAACGAGAAAAATATGAGAGGGGGAAAGGGAGGGGAAGGGAAAGAAAATATGTGAAAGGAGGAGAGGGAAGAGAAGGTAGGAAAGGCATGCTGAGAGAGAGAGAGAGAGAGGGGTGGAAGGGGAGGGAGAGGAAATATGTAAGGGAGGGAAGGAGGGAGAGGATATATTGGGAGGGAAGGGGGAGGGAAGGAGGGAGAGAAGTTTATGAGTTAGATATGTAAATGTTGTGTAGGTGGGAATTTCGAGTTGGGGGGGGGTAGATTTGTTGGTTAATAGGTAAGTAGGTAGGTAGGTATGTCGAGTGGTAGAGGGGTAGATACATTGGTTAATAGGTAGGTAAGTAGGTAGGTATGTCGAGTGGTAGAGGGGCAGATGTGTTGGTTAATAGATAGGTAAGTAGGTTGGTAGGTATGTCGAGTGATAGATGGGTAAAGGGGAGTGTCGGTTAGTAGGTAGGTAGGTATGTCTAATGGTAGAAGGGTAGGTAGGATTCTTGGTCAGTAGGTAGGTAGGTAGGTAGGTAGGTAGGTTGGTTCTGTCAAGACAAAGGGATAAGTAGAGGTTTTAGTTAGTGCGTAGATAAAGAGTTATGTAGGTAGGTGTAGGTAGGTATGTTGTAAGTTTATATGTAAGTAGGAAAGAATGCCGAGTATTAGAGGAGTTGGTAAATATGTTAGTAGGTAGGTTGGTAGGTAAATAAGAATGCCGAGGGGAGGAAAGGGTTGATAAGGAGAGAGAACGGCTGAAGTAAGTGAAAATGGAGGAAGGTAGATAGGTAGGTAGGTAGAGGGGGAGAATGGTAAGAATACAAAGGTAGGCAAGCAGGTAGGTAAGGAGAAGATGGCAGACTAGGAGAGAGAACGGCTGGAATAAGAAAGAAGAAAGATATACGGAGGTAGGAAAGGAAGGAGGGCAGGTGATGGAGGGTAAGAATATAGAGGTAAGCAGGGAGGGAAGGAGGGAGGGAGGAAAGAATAAAATAGAAGAAAGACTGGAAGAGGGAGTGGTGAGGGGGAAGATATAGAAGTAAGAAGAGCATAGGCAAGAAAAGAATAAAAGTGTAGGGCTGGAGTCGAGGTGATAAAGGTCGGTAGGCGTGGTGTGTAGGGCAATTGAGGGGCAACATATCAACCCTAACAGGCCTCAGTGTTGGAGGGGAGGCTTGTATAGGCAAATTTTATTACTCTACGGGGAAAGGTGAGGTGAGGTAAAGGTATGGTTGACCTGAAATAACCGGAGCTCCGTTTGGTAGAGGCCCCTTTTTTGTTATATTTTTATTACATCCGCACACGTAGCGGGAGGGGTTATGTGTTTGGCTAGGTTTATTTGTATGTCTGTCCGTCTGTCTATTACCGAGCTCATGGACAAGCTGTTGGATGAAATTCCACCGCTTTTGTAATAAAGACTGAGGGTCATGAGAAAAACATGTGGATAAATTTTGGCAGAAAAGGTAAAAGGCATAGACCAAGAGAAAGGTCAGATCAGAACGGTTTTATGTTATTTAGGCCAAACTCGGTGGAAGGGTGGAGGGCCAGGAACGGATGAAATACGTCAATTTGAGAACATTCCGTCGAAGGGAAAAATCACAGGGCAGGGTCAAAAGTTAAGCCCTTTAGCTCAAACAATCTTCTTTCGGAAGATTTTAAGGTCACCTAAGGCTGAAATGATTCTGCTTTAAGAAGATTAACTTAAAGGTCATGATCGAAGGGCAAGGTCACCTTAAACACTTTTGATCCAGTTTAGACCAAACTTGGTGTAAAGGTTGTGGTTCAGGCAAGAATGAAGTAATTCCATTATGAGTGCAATCGGTTCAAAGTCATGGTAACTGGGAAGGGTCGAAGTTCTGCTTTGTAGACGGAGGGTGGTACAGTCTAATTGCTCCTTCATGGTTGATAACTTATTCATTCATTCTTTCGTCTGTCCGTCCATACATCCATCCATCATCCAAGCCATATTTTCCACTAGTACATCGGGTGGGAAGGTTCCAGTCATGTGCACAGGAAGTTAAAAAGCTAAAGAACAATAAACACAGCGGCCAGGAAAGTGGGCCGCTCATCCTCTCACTCCTTTCTCAAGCCTCTGAAATTCTCGACTCCACCTTACTGCCCAAACAATCCTCACAGTATTGCCCTTCATGAGACCTCTGGAAAAAAGGCGCTATAGTGTGTGCGAGGATGGTTATGTATGGTGTGGTGTGAGAGGGTGGATGGCGTGGTGTGCCCTCGCAAAAATTCGCTAAATTCTACGGGAGTGAAGCACCTCGCGTCCGAAGATTGCTACTGAGAGACAGACGGACAGAGTCGGTCCTTTAAAGACGGTAAGAGCCAGTTTTATTGCTAAGATTGAAGGAAATCGTCTGACGCGAGAGAGAGAGAGAGAGAGAGAGAGAGAGAGAGAGAAAGTAGTGGGTAGTCGTACAGGCAGAGAGAAAAAGAGTGAGAGAGGGAGTGGTAGGCAGTCATAGAGGCAGAAAAGAAAAAATGGGAGAGGAAACGCTGAAACGGAAGCAAGGAGAGAAAAATACGTTCATACATATCGGCAAATATTTTTCTGTGTACCTTTCTTGCAGTCTCTCTCTCTCTCTCTCTCTCTCTCTCTCTCTCTCTCTCTCTCTCTCATGCCACACAGCCCAATGGAGAGCCTAATCCCACTCGACCACCAGGTGTATATTTATCAATGGTAGTGAGTGGTATCCTGGGCTACAAGATAATATTTACCTTGTCATTGTGTGTACTGTCACCTGAAGGCAGCTGTGCATCAGGTGGGTAGGTGGCTAGGACCCCCACATACCGCCATCTGTCTGTCTGTGCCTGTCTGTCTATCTAACCATCTATCTGTCTGTCTGTCTATAAATACATATACACGCACCGATATACAGCTTGATCTATATATTATGCATTCCACTTGTCTGTTGCAAGGATATCTGAATCTGTTGGGCTAAGTAACTAAGATTGTTTGGCTGCGGCTTGAAATTATTGATGAAACGTGTGAACAGGGGACGCAAACAGGGAAAAATAATGCACGAATGGAGGAGAAAAAAAAGTACAATGATGTAGGGATGGACTGTGGAAATTGGGTTGTGTAATATATGAACTACCCTGTTTTTCCTTTTGTAATTACAGACGTACATACAAATTCTCTCTCTCTCTCTTTCTCTCTCTCTCTCTCTCAATTCTTTCGCTTCGCTCCATTGTATCCTCCTTTCATACCACTTTACTTTTTTTTTTTATTATTTTCCAATCTTTTCCATCCTCCTTTCCCTCCCTTCCTCCATTCTTTCTCTCCCTCCCCCTCCATTCTCTCCCCTCGTCTCCATTCTTGTACCTCAATTTTCCTCTCAGTTTTTCCCTCTTCCCTTTGATTACTCCCCCATTCTCTCTCTCCCTCCCTCCCTCCCTTCCTGCTTTATTACCGTCCACCTCTTTTCGCGTTCATTCTTATCCCATTCTCTTCTCCTTTATGGTCTCTGTTCTCTTCAAGTCAATGTTTCCTGTTTTTTTCCTGTTATTTTCGTTTGCTGTATTGTCCAGTTCAGTGGTGTCTGTTTGTCCGTCTTGTGTGTGTGTGTGTGTGTGTGTGTGTGTGTGTGTGTGTGTGTGTGTGTGTGTGTGTGTGTGTGTGTGTTGATATTGTCCAGTGCAACACAGTTATTATCAGTAATGGACCCACACCAGGCTTGCATCTGCACCACCACTCTGCACTCATTACCACTACACTGCTATTACGGCACTTATTTTCATATCCACTCTGTACTCATCTCCACCATCACTACTGCTAGACTGTGTCCATCTCCACAAGTCTTTACTCATCTCCGCCCCACCACCACCATTTTATAATTGCCGGTATATATATATATATATATATATATATATATATATATATATATATATATATATATATATACAGTAGTTTTTTTTATATATTTATGTATATTATATGTAATATACGCTATATAATTATATATATTATATACCGTATATACTTAAATATATACGGTACGTATATATATATATATATTCACTATCCGGATTATATATTACAGGCAGACTAGGAAATGGGTCATTTCGAGAAATGGCTAGTTAATTTCTGAAGGGAAGTTGAATTTAGTCGGATTACTGTAGGTTAGGATTAATTAGGCTGAGGTTAGTTTTGGCAGGAACATTTAGGTTAAGATTAGGTACGGTTTGGTTACGTTAGGTTAATTGGCATTCTAAACATAAACAAAACCATAATTAACCTGCCTAACGGAGCTTAGCTTAAATCTGAAGTAACCAAGCTTAACCTAACCTAACCCGAAATTAACCTAGATTACCCCAGCCTACTCTAACCTAAGCTTAACCGAACCTAACCTAACCCAACCTCATTTCCAAAACTGACTTCTCATTTCACGAACTGACGGATTCCACAAGTCTTCTCGTTACATAACAAATGAATATCTATTTATCTATCTATATCTATCTATCTATCTATCTATCTATCTATCTATATATATATATATATATATATATATATATATATATATATATACATACATACAATATGTATGTATGTATATATACATACTATATATATTTATTGTATTTATACATGAATATATACAGTATTACGCATCTCAATTGTAGTGGAAATGATGATGATGATGAGTTGGAGGAGGGTAAATTTATTCTCGCCGTATATATGTTTTATGGCGTCTTTCCTTCCTGTGGCTTTGTTGAACTTTCCTTATCAGAAAAAAGTCGCCTCCCTTAAGCCAGAATTGAAGGGCTACGTCACATCCTGTCCCTTCCCTGTAGTTATGTCTCATGTTATGTACAGTACATCTGTGACTGCATACATCTGTGGTTGCTTCGCAGTCACAGTAATATTTATCTTCATGGGACCTCTCGGTGTGAAGGGGTTAAAATAATCAGTTGAATTAATCCTTTGTAGTGAGTGGATTAATGAAGGCTACAAGGATACCTAGTTCCTTCAGCTCAAAAAGTCTGTTGTAGGCTGAATAAAATCGTCTAGTAATGTTTGTTCATTTGATCTTGGCGGAGATTATTTTTTTCCCATTGTAGCTTATTTCATATAGCCTTATGGCAGAAACACAAATTATAATGTCTGAACATCCTTTCTGTGGCACTTTTTAGTGACTAGCATCATAGACTAATGTTAATCTTCTTTTCATCTGTTCATCCCTCACTATTTATGCCTAATGAAAGTGAAGAGTTCAGTTAAAATACATTATCTCTGGCTTCAAGGAAATGAAAACGGAACGTGTAGAGTGAAAGAAAACGCAAGGGTATGAAAGAAAATGCGAGCGTCGGTGCTCTTGAGGGTAAACTTATATTGGGGTGCGGCTTTTGTGATATTTAAAGTGGCTCTCCTCTTTGTTAGTGTGTTTGCTGTCTGAGAACGCTCCAGGCGGCCCGCTCTTCTTGCTACACTATATATAGCTCTTGATCCCATTTTTCTTTACCTCGCTCACTTTCTCTCTCTTTCCTCTTTTCTTCTGTGTGTATTATTTTACTTCACTGTTCTCTCTCTCTCTCTCTCTCTCTCTCTCTCTCTCTCTCTCTCTCTCTCTCTCTCTCTCTCTCTCTCTCCAGAACATATATAGCCCTCAGCATTTTCATTTTCTTGTATTTTTTTTTTCCTCATTCGCTCAGGTCATTCATTCTTTACCTCCCTTTATACGTACAATTCTCTCTCTCTCTCTCTCTCTCTTTCCCCAGCTGAGTGGCATCATCATCATAAGGGCCCCTCCACCATATCAATACGTGAAGCACATCCCGCTCCTCTCAAGATAATAGGCAGATTAAAAATGGAGGGAGGGAAGAAGGGAGAGAGGAAGATGGGTAGATAAGAAGAGAGGTAGACTGATGATGGAGGAGGATAAAGATGGAAGGGAACAATATAGACTAACGAACAGATGAATGAGCGGATGGATTGCAGGCGTAAACATTTAGGGCATCCCACGCCTTTACATCATATAGATATACAAGCGCACATAGTACATACATACATATAATACATAAACTACATACATACAGAGAGAGAGGGGGGGGGAGGAAGCGGGGGGACAGAAAAGCAGTAAAGAACGATACGACAAAATGAGGTAAGAAAGAAGAGGAAACTGAGGCTGAAAAACAGAGAGTACGAGAGAGACATTATATACGGTACAAAAGAAGGATGACGATGAAAGGAAGCTGTACATACTGGAGAGAGAGAGGGGGGGGGGGGGAGGAAGTGGGAAATTGATGAAAAAGGAAAGATGGAATGTAGATGGAAGAAAATGATAGTTAAAAAGTGATGATACAGTGGAAGGAAAGAGAATCAGCCAAAAAGATTAGAGGGTGAAGGAAAGGAGGGGGAGGGAGTAAAAGAGAAGGAGAGACGAAGGAAAGACTTAGATTAGGAGGAGTGAAATACTAAGTGGGAGGGAGAGGCGAAGGAAGAGTAGGAAGGAAGGAAGAGATGATGGAAGGTGGCTGAGATGAAGGAGAGTAGGAAGGTAGTAGTGAAAAAGGAAGAGAAGGAATGAATGAAAGACTGAAAATGATAAAGAGGGAGAACGGACGGAGTTGGATGCAGCGAGGAGTAAAGATGGGAGAGAAAAAAATGGAAGAAGAAAAGGGTAAACAAGGAAGAGAAGGACAGAAGTAGGAATTAAGGGAAGAGATCGATGAAGTGTAAAGGAGTTTGGAAGAACGAAGAACTGAAAATAGGTAAGGAAGATGGAAGAATGGAGAGGTGTAAAATGGGAGGGGAAGATGGAGAATGGAAAGAGAATTATTGGGAAGGAGGCAGGAAGAGATAGAGGAAAGATATAGAAAGGAAAGAGAAAAAGGGAGGAGGAGTTGAGAGAAACAGTGAAAGACGGGTAAGAAAATTAAAAATGAGTGTGAGTGAAGGAGAGGTGGAGGTAGGAAGAAGAGAGAGAGAAGGAGGGAGGGTTGGAGGGAAGGAGATGGAAGAAGGAAGCAGTGAAAGATGAAAGGAATGAGAGATTGAAAGAAGGCGGAGTGAAGGAAAGAATGAAAGATGAAGGAAGCAAGGGAAGAGAGAAAGAGAGAGAGAGAGGTGAGGAGGAGAATGAGAGAGAATGTATTAATGAAGTATGAAAGGATCCTCGGAGCCCAACACAAACACTCATCACCCCTTCCTTCCTTCTTCCCCCCCCTTCTCTCTCTCTCTCTCTCTCTCTCTCCCCATATATATATAAACATCTATCCTTGGCCGGAAAAACAGATAAGGATGGCGTTTACGTACCTGAGTTATAAATATCCCACGCTAACGAGTGAATTTTCCCTTAGGTGATAAAAATTGTGTGGAGTTTTCTAAAATAACTTTGTATTTTTTAACATAGTATATATTTCAGTAGGGAACAGTGGAACATATTTTCAGGCTTTTTTCAGACTATATGCAAATGATACCAGATGCAGCAGTAAGAGAATATAAAGTCACAGATAAAGTCGGTTTTGAGGAAGGCTTTAGAGGGCATGATACTGTTTCACAACTGTTGGTTATACCATGTCTTGAGAGTATTTACTTGAAGATCAGTTGAGAAAAGAAAGTTGTAAGTGTGAGTGGAGAATGTTTGTACCTCTGAAAATTTGAAGATGACGTTGTCGTGCTATGATAGATGTCATATGATTTTCTTAAGCAGTTCTGAGAGTACTGAAGTTCAGCTCTTTGCATCTTAAGCAGTTCTAAAAATACTGAAGTTCAACTCTGTGCATCTAATGTCATGTAAGTACACAATAAAACTGTAGTTGTGGAATACAGCTGCAAGTAGTAGAAACTGCTAAAGGTAACAAAACGATATGAAGTGATGTATTATTATTGGATGGAAAACATTTGGCCAACAAAGACATC
The DNA here is from genome assembly GCF_032717465.1 of Coenobita brevimanus. NCBI lineage: Eukaryota > Metazoa > Arthropoda > Malacostraca > Decapoda > Coenobitidae > Coenobita > Coenobita brevimanus. The sequence continues at coordinate 11,728,217 of NC_137056.1, read as the reverse complement.
GTGAAAAGCTCCCGATCAAATTGGTCAGAAATAACAGGTACATAATGACTACGTATCCCACCTGTGACCTGTGGCTGTGAGTCTTAAAATCTGACTAAATCATTGGAAAATGAATGAAAAGCATTCGAGAGCCGAATGCTAATCGCCCGCCAGAATATGCTGTCGGCCAAGTTACAAGCTACTTACAAACCAGATGTGAAGAAAATTCACAAATCCCTGCGGAATTCAGTTATCCAGTTTCACAAAAAAGCCAGTCCATATTAAAGAAACTAATTGACATTTGACAGCCATTTTGGTGACCTCGACCTTGACCCCGAGTGCCCATTTTCGAACTCGCCCAAGATTTTGGCTATATCTTGGCATCCGGAAGGTTTCATGCTGATAGCTCAAGCCATTCTTGAGATGGTGCCAAAGGTGGTTGATAAAAACTAGTTGACCTTTGGCAGCCATTTTGGTGATCTTGACCATGACCCAGCTTGCTCATTTTCGAACTCGTCCAAGATTTTGGCCGTATCTTGGTACGCTGAAGGTTTCATGTTGATAGCTCAAGCCGTTCATAAGATATAATAGTAACAGTTACGCACGCGCGCACACACACACACACACACACACACACACACACACACACACACACACACACACACACACACACACACACACACACACACACACAGCCATGGTTTATCGTGACAACCACGCTTTCATGTGTACCCTGAGTCTGGAGTTCGAAACCCGAGCCGTGGTAGACCTAAAACTGTGTTGGCGGGGTTGTGTATCCATTAGTATGCTGGTCACACGTTGAGCGAGGTGGGCTGTTGTGTGAAAGTACGCACGTTCAATCCCTTGCTAAGGCGGGAAACAGACTGATGACTGAATTTCGCGAAAGCAGATGTTGCTATCATTATTATTATAGTTCCCAAGATTCACCGACATGTCATAAAACTCTCCCACTGATGTCATTACTCCAAGCCTGAATGGGACTGCCTTAACACATTGTTGAGTGAAGACGAAGGGGAGCTGCAAGGCTTGGTGGATGAGTTTGGGAGAGTGTGAAAGAAACGGAATCTAATGGTGAATGTAGGGAAGAGTAAAGTGATGGTCTTTGAGAGAGTTGAAGTCAGTGAATGTACAGCGAGGTTGGATGGTGAGGAATTGGAAAATGTGAGTATGTTTAAGTACTTGGGTAGTGTGGTGAGTAAGGATGGAGGTTTGGAGGGTGAAGTGCTTGAAAGGGTACAGCAGGGAAGAAAGGTTGCTGGTTCCTTGAAAGCAGTGATAAGAAACAGGGAAGTGAGCATGGAAGTGAAAAAGTTACTACATGACAGTATTGTGATACCAACTCTAACGTATGGATATGAAGCTTGGACGTTGTTGGAAGGACACAAGTCCAGAGTGAGAGCAGTGAAAATGAGTTATTAAAGAGGAGCCTGTGGAGTCACATGGAGAGACAGGCTGACAAATGAGGATATAAAGGAGCGTTATGGTGTGGATGTGGATGTGATAGGAAGCGTTAGGAGGAATACTGTACACTGAGGTGGTTTGGCCATGTGGAGAGGATGGAGGGTGAAAGACTGACGAAGAGAGTGTATGTGGGTGAGGTGGAGGGGAGAGGGAGGGGCGGCCGAGGATGAGATGGAGGGATGGGGTGAAGAGGTATATGAGGGAGGAGGGTGTGAGTTGGGAGCAGGGCAGTGAAATGGCGGGGGACAGGGCGACTTGGAGGCGATTTGTTTGTGGCCACCCAGAACGGGATTGAAGCGTTTGGCTATATATATATATATATATATATATATATATATATATATATATATATATATATATATATATTATATATATATATATATATATCATCAGCCGTTGAGGTCCACTGCAGGACCGGCTTATCCCTACCGAAGCAGGGACGATACAGCCAATGTATCTCTACCCAGTGGCTTAGGCTGTCTGGTAGAGACTGTATGTAGGGTGAGAAGTGCTTGTGAGTGTGATTGTAGTTTTGTAGTGGCTTTTGATGTGTGTGTAGTCTGTGAACCAAGTGTGATCGGCCCACCTAAAGCCGATTGGGTGCAAGCATACTAGTATGCGACACTGGTTCAACCACAGCACCCCTTGTGTCCGGCAAAGTAGCAATTGGCTTGGTGAACGCTTCCCAAATTTTTGCAACTCTGGCGGGAGGCGAACCCGCGCTCACCAGCGTGCGAAACGCACACTCTACCACTGTACCACAGAGGCTCCATATATATATATATATATATATATATGGCAACATCAGTCTGTTTGTGTGTTATCTATCTATCTATCTATAGCCCGACGCCCTAATCCCGCAAAGGGTGGCCGCAGACAAAACGCCTCCAAGTCACTCTGTCACCCACCATTTGACTCCCCTCCCCCCAACTCACCCCCCCCTCCCTCATATACCTCTCAACTCCATCCCTCCACCTCATCCTCGGTCTACCCCTCCCTCTCCCTCCCTCCACCTCACCTACATACACCCTCTTAGTCAGTCTTTCATTCTCCATCCTCTCCACATGTCCAAACCACCTCAGTGTATTTCTCCTAATCTTTTCAACCACATCCACATCTACCCCACAACGTTCCTTCACTTCTTCATTCGTCAACCTGTCCCTCCATGTCACTCCACATGCTCCTCTCAAGTAACTCATTTCCACAGCTCTCACTCTTGACTTGTTCCCCTCTTGCAAGGTCCACGCCTCGCTTCCATACGTCAGGGTAGGGATCACAATACCATCATGCAGTGACTTCTTAACTTCCATACTCACCTCCCTATTTCTCATCACTGCTTTCAGTGTGCCAACAACCTTCCTTCCCTGCTGTACCCTTTCACGTACTTCATCCCCCAAAGTTCCATCCTTACTCATCACACTACCCAAGTACTTGAATGCACTCACATTCTCCATATCCTAACCATCCAACGTCACTGCACACTCTGTGACTTCATTCCTCTCAAACACCATAACTTTACTTTTGTTTACATTAACTTTCAGCTTCCTCCTCCTACACACTGTCCCAAATTCATTCACCAAACCTTGCAACTCCCATTCATCTTCACTCAACAATACTGTATCATCAGCAAACAGCAACACCGGAAGCTTTCAAATCTCACCCTCATTCATTAGGGCCACCCCCACATCCACTGCCCTACCTTGTACCTCCTTTACGACCCCATCCATGTATATATTAAACAGCCATGGAGACATTACACACCCCTGTTTCAGTCCCACATTGAGATCAAAGAACTCACTCAGCTCACCATCCACTCGCACCGTAGCCCTAGCTCCCTCGTACATACTCTTCACAGCACTCAACAATTTCCCCTCCACTCCATATATTCTTAATTCCTTCCACATACCTTTCCTATCATGTTTGTGTGTTATGCACCTACTAATGATGCACTCGATGAAAGGAAAGACACATTTTATGAAAAGTTGCAAGAAGGAGTAGGAAGGGTACCTAGACATGATGTTTTGATCTGCGTTGGAGACTTTAATGTAAGGAAGATGGAAGAATGGAGAGGTGTAAAATGGGAGGGGAAGATGGAGAATGGACAGAGTATAATAGGGAAGGAGGCAGGAAGAGGTGAAGGAAGGACATAGAAGGGAAAGAGAAAAAAGGAGGAGTTAAAAAAAAAAAGTGAAAGGCAGGAAAGAAAATAAAAATGAATGTGAGTGAAGGAGATGGAGGAAGGAAGAAGAGGGAGGGAGAGTGAGGGAGGGAGGGTTGGAGGGAAGGAGATGGAAGAAGGAAGCAGTGAAAGATGAAAGGAATGAGAGATTGAAAGAAGGCGGAGTGAAGGAAAGAATGAAAGATGAAGGAAGCAAGGGAAGAAAGAGAGAGAGAGAGAGGTGAGGAGGAGAATGAGAGAGAATGTATTAATGAAGTATGAAAGGATCCCCGGAGCCCAACACAAACACTCATCACCCCTTCCTTCCTTCTTCTTAACCCCCCCCTTCTCTCTCTCTCTCTCTCTCTCTCTCTCTCTCTCTCTCTCTCTCTCTCTCTCTCGCCCCCCCCCCATATATAAACATCTATCCTTGGCCGGAAAAACAGATAAGGATGGCGTTTACGTACCTGAGTTATAAATATCCCACGCAAACGAGTGAATTTTCCCATAGGTGATAAAAATTGTGTGGAGTTTTCTAAAATAACCTTGTATTTTTTAACATAGTATATATTTCAGTAGGGAACAGTGGAACATATTTTCAGGCTCTTTTCAGACTATATGCAAATGATACCAGATGCAGCAGTAAGAGAATATAAAGTCACAGATAAAGTCGGTTTTGAGGAAGGCTTTAGAGGGCATGATACTGTTTCACAACTGTTGGTTATACCATGTCTTGAGAGTATTTACTTGAAGATCAGTTGAGAAAAGAAAGTTGTAAGTGTGAGTGGAGAATGTTTGTACCTCTGAAAATTTGAAGATGACGTTGTCGTGTTATGATAGATGTCATATGATTTTCTTAAGCAGTTCTGAGAGTACTGAAGTTCAGCTCTTTGCATCTTAAGCAGTTCTAAAAATACTGAAGTTCAACTCTGTGCATCTAATGTCATGTAAGTACACAATAAAACTGTAGTTGTGGAATACAGCTGCAAGTAGTAGAAACTGCTAAAGGTAACAAAACGATATGAAGTGATGTATTATTATTGGATGGAAAACATTTGGCCAACAAAGGCATCGTGAAAATCTCCCGATCAAATTGGTCAGAAATAACAGGTACATAATGACTACGTATCCCACCTGTGACCTGTGGCTGTGAGTCTTAAAATCTGACTAAATCATTGGAAAATGAATGAAAAGCATTCGAGAGCCGAATGCTAATCGCCCGCCAGAATATGCTGTCGGCCAAGTTACAAGCTATTTACAAACCAGATGTGAAGAAAATTCACAAATCCCTGCGGAATTCAGTTATCCAGTTTCACAAAAAAGCCAGTCCATATTAAAGAAACTAATTGACATTTGACAGCCATTTTGGTGACCTCGACCTTGACCCCGAGTGCCCATTTTCGAACTCGCCCAAGATTTTGGCTATATCTTGGCATCCGGAAGGTTTCATGTTGATAGCTCAAGCCATTCTTGAGATGGTGCCAAAGGTGGTTGATAAAAACTAGTTGACCTTTGGCAGCCATTTTGGTGATCTTGACCATGACCCAGCTAGCTCATTTTCGAACTCGTCCAAGATTTTGGCCATATCTTGGTACGCTGAAGGTTTCATGTTGATAGCTCAAGCCGTTCATAAGATATAATAGTAACAGTTACACACACACACACACACACACACACACACACACACACACACACACACACACACACACACACACACACACACACAGCCATGGTTTATCGTGACAACCACGCTTTCATGTGTACCCTGAGTCTGGAGTTCGAAACCCGAGCCGTGGTAGACCTAAAACTGTGTTGGCGGGGTTGTGTATCTATTACTATACTGGTCACACGTTGAGCGAGGTGGGCTGTTGTGTGAAAGTACGCACGTTCAATCCCTTGCTAAGGCGGGAAACAGACTGATGACTGAATTTCGCGAAAGCAGATGTTGCTATCATTATTATGATAGTTCCCAAGATTCACCGATATGTCATAAAACTCTCCCACTGATGTCATTACTCCAAGTCTGGGTGTGCCTTAACACATTGTTGAGTGAAGACGAAGGGGAGCTGCAAGGCTTGGTGGATGAGTTTGGGAGAGTGTGGAAGAAACGGAATCTAAAGGTGAATGTAGGGAAGAGTAAAGTGATGGTCTTTGAGAGAGGTGAAGTCAGTGAATGTACAGCGAGGTTGGATGGTGAGGAATTGGAAAATGTGAGTATGTTTAAGTACTTGGGTAGTGTGGTGAGTAAGGATGGAGGTTTGGAGGGTGAAGTGCTTGAAAGGGTACAGCAGGGAAGAAAGGTTGCTGGTTCCTTGAAAGCAGTGATAAGAAACAGGGAAGTGAGCATGGAAGTGAAAAAGTTATTACATGACAGTATTGTGATACCAACTCTAACGTGTGGATATGAAGCTTGGACGTTGTTGGAAGGACACAAGTCCAGAGTGAGAGCAGTGAAAATGAGTTATTAAAGAGGAGCCTGTGGAGTCACATGGAGAGACAGGCTGACAAATGAGGATATAAAGGAGCGTTATGGTGTGGATGTGGATGTGATAGGAAGCGTTAGGAGGAATACTGTACACTGAGGTGGTTTGGCCATGTGGAGAGGATGGAGGGTGAAAGACTGACGAAGAGAGTGTATGTGGGTGAGGTGGAGGGGGGGAGAGGGAGGGGGAGGCCGAGGATGAGATGGAGGGATGGGGTGAAGAGGTATATGAGGGAGGAGGGTGTGAGTTGGGAGCAGGGCAGTGAAATGGCGGGGGACAGGGCGACTTGGAGGCGATTTGTTTGTGGCCACCCAGAACGGGATTGAAGCGTCTGGCAATATATATATATATATATATATATATATATATATATATATATATATCATCAGCCGTTGAGGTCCACTGCAGGACCGGCTTATCCCTACCGAAGCAGGGACGATACAGCCAATGTATCTCTACCCAGTGGCTTAGGCTGTCTGGTAGAGACTGTATGTAGGGTGAGAAGTGCTTGTGAGTGTGATTGTAGTTTTGTAGTGGCTTTTGATGTGTGTGTAGTCTGTGAACCAAGTGTGATCGGCCCACCTAAAGCCGATTGGGTGCAAGCATACTAGTATGCGACACTGGTTCAACCACAGCACCCCTTGTGTCCGGCAAAGTAGCAATTGGCTTGGTGAACGCTTCCCAAATTTTTGCAACTCTGGCGGGAGGCGAACCCGCGCTCACCAGCGTGCGAAACGCACACTCTACCACTGTACCACAGAGGCTCCATATATATATATATGGCAACATCAGTCTGTTTGTGTGTTATCTATCTATCTATCTATAGCCCGACGCCCTAATCCCGCAAAGGGTGGCTGCAGACAAAACGCCTCCAAGTCACTCTGTCACCCACCATTTGACTCCCCTCCCCCCAACTCACCCCCCCCTCCCTCATATACCTCTCAACTCCATCCCTCCACCTCATCCTCGGTCTACCCCTCCCTCTCCCTCCCTCCACCTCACCTACATACACCCTCTTAGTCAGTCTTTCATTCTCCATCCTCTCCACATGTCCAAACCACCTCAGTGTATTTCTCCTAATCTTTTCAACCACATCCACATCTACCCCACAACGTTCCTTCACTTCTTCATTCGTCAACCTGTCCCTCCATGTCACTCCACATGCTCCTCTCAAGTAACTCATTTCCACTGCTCTCACTCTTGACTTGTTCCCCTCTTGCAAGGTCCACGCCTCGCTTCCATACGTCAGGGTAGGGATCACAATACCATCATGCAGTGACTTCTTAACTTCCATACTCACCTCCCTATTTCTCATCACTGCTTTCAGTGTGCCAACAACCTTCCTTCCCTGCTGTACCCTTTCACGTACTTCATCCCCCAAAGTTCCATCCTTACTCATCACACTACCCAAGTACTTGAATGCACTCACATTCTCCATATCCTCACCATCCAACCTCACTGCACACTCTGTGACTTCATTCCTCTCAAACACCATAACTTTACTTTTGTTTACATTAACTTTCAGCTTCCTCCTCCTACACACTGTCCCAAATTCATTCACCAAACCTTGCAACTCCCATTCATCTTCACTCAACAATACTGTATCATCAGCAAACAGCAACACCGGAAGCTTCCAAATCTCACCCTCATTCATTAGGGCCACCCCCACATCCACTGCCCTACCTTGTACCTCCTTTACGACCCCATCCATATATATATTAAACAGCCATGGAGACATTACACACCCCTGTTTCAGTCCCACATTGAGATCAAAGAACTCACTCTGCTCACCATCCACTCGCACCGTAGCCCTAGCTCCCTCGTACATACTCTTCACAGCACTCAACAATTTCCCCTCCACTCCATATATTCTTAATACCTTCCACATACCTTTCCTATCATGTTTGTGTGTTATGCACCTACTAATGATGCACTCGATGAAAGGAAAGACACATTTTATGAAAAGTTGCAAGAAGGAGTAGGAAGGGTACCTAGACATGATGTTTTGATCTGCGTTGGAGACTTTAATGTAAGGAAGATGGAAGAATGGAGAGGTGTAAAATGGGAGGGGAAGATGGAGAATGGACAGAGTATAATAGGGAAGGAGGCAGGAAGAGGTGAAGGAAGGACATAGAAGGGAAAGAGAAAAAAGGAGGAGTTAAAAAAAAAACAGTGAAAGGCAGGAAAGAAAATAAAAATGAATGTGAGTGAAGGAGATGGAGGAAGGAAGAAGAGGGAGAGAGAGTGAGGGAGGGAGGGTTGGAGGGAAGGAGATGGAAGAAGGAAGCAGTGAAAGATGAAAGGAATGAGAGATTGAAAGAAGGCGGAGTGAAGGAAAGAATGAAAGATGAAGGAAGCAAGGGAAGAGAGAGAGAGAGAGAGAGAGAGAGAGAGAGAGAGAGAGAGAGGTGAGGAGGAGAATGAGAGAGAATGTATTAATGAAGTATGAAAGGATCCTCGGAGCCCAACACAAACACTCATCACCCCTTCCTTCCTTCTTCCCCCCCCTTCTCTCTCTCTCTCTCTCTCTCTCTCTCTCTCTCTCTCCCCCCCCATATATAAACATCTATCCTTGGCCGGAAAAACAGATAAGGATGGCGTTTACGTACCTGAGTTATAAATATCCCACGCAAACGAGTAAATTTTCCCATAGGCGATAAAAATTGTGTGGAGTTTTCTAAAATAACCTTGTATTTTTTAACATAGTATATATTTCAGTAGGGAACAGTGGAACATATTTTCAGGCTCTTTGCAGACTATATGCAAATGATACCAGATGCAGCAGTAAGAGAATATAAAGTCACAGATAAAGTCGGTTTTGAGGAAGGCTTTAGAGGGCATGATACTGTTTCACAACTGTTGGTTATACCATGTCTTGAGAGTATTTACTTGAAGATCAGTTGAGAAAAGAAAGTTGTAAGTGTGAGTGGAGAATGTTTGTACCTCTGAAAATTTGAAGATGACGTTGTCGTGTTATGATAGATGTCATATGATTTTCTTAAGCAGTTCTGAGAGTACTGAAGTTCAGCTCTTTGCATCTTAAGCAGTTCTAAAAATACTGAAGTTCAACTCTGTGCATCTAATGTCATGTAAGTACACAATAAAACTGTAGTTGTGGAATACAGCTGCAAGTAGTAGAAACTGCTAAAGGTAACAAAACGATATGAAGTAATGTATTATTATTGGATGGAAAACATTTGGCCAACAAAGGCATCGTGAAAAGCTCCCGATCAAATTGGTCAGAAATAACAGGTACATAATGACTACGTATCCCACCTGTGACCTGTGGCTGTGAGTCTTAAAATCTGACTAAATCATTGGAAAAGGAATGAAAAGCATTCGAGAGCCGAATGCTAATCGCCCACCAGAATATGCTGTCGGCCAAGTTACAAGCTACTTACAAACCAGATGTGAAGAAAATTCACAAATCCCTGCGGAATTCAGTTATCCAGTTTCACAAAAAAGCCAGTCCATATTAAAGAAACTAATTGACATTTGACAGCCATTTTGGTGACCTCGACCTTGACCCCGAGTGCCCATTTTCGAACTCGCCCAAGATTTTGGCTGTATCTTGGCATCCGGAAGGTTTCATGCTGATAGCTCAAGCCATTCTTGAGATGGTGCCAAAGGTGGTTGATAAAAACTAGTTGACCTTTGGCAGCCATTTTGGTGATCTTGACCATGACCCAGCTAGCTCATTTTCGAACTCGTCCAAGATTTTGGCCATATCTTGGTACGCTGAAGGTTTCATGTTGATAGCTCAAGCCGTTCATAACCCCCCAACCCTCCAACTATCGTCCAATTGCTTTAACGTCCTGTATTTCAAAAGTTTTCGAGTCAATTCTTAATAGAAAAATTTTAAGGCATCTTTCCTATCACAACCTTCTTTCCGATCGTCAGTATGGGTTCCGTCAGGGACGCTCCACTGGCGATCTTCTCACCTACCTTTCAGACTCTTGGTCATCCTCCTTTCGGGACTTTGGCGAAAGCTTTGCCATTGCACTTGACATCTCAAAGGCTTTCGATCGAGTCTGGCATAAATCTTTGATTTCCAAACTGCCCTCCTACGGTTTCTATCCTTCTATCTGTGCCTTCATTGCTAGCTTCCTTTCTGGTCGTTCTATAGCCGCTGTTGTAGACGGCCATCGTTCTTCTCCTAGATCTATCAACAGTGGTGTTCCTCAGGGCTCTGTCCTATCACCAACTCTCTTCCTTTTATTCATCAATGATCTTCTAAGCTGTACATCTAACCCTATCCACTCATACGCTGATGACTCCACCCTTCACCTTTCCATTCGGTTCCCGCAACGCCCATCTCAACAGTTACTTCAACAAGCAAGGGATGAGGCTGTGGCACACCTAATGTCTGATTTGGCTCGTATCTCTGACTGGGGTAAAAATAATATGGTTGTCTTTAATGCGTCTAAGACTCAGTTCTTACACCTATCAACCCGACAAAATCTTCCACACGTATACCCACTAATGTTTAATAATATTCAGCTTAATCCTGCATCTTCCTTGAACATGCTTGGGGTTTCATTTACTCGGGACTTATCTTGGAAAGATCATATTACATCTCTTGTAAAATCTGCTTCCAAGAGATTGGGTGTGCTAAGCCGACTCCGTTCTTTCTTTACCCCTGCGCAATTGTTGACTCTATACAGGGGTTTTATCCGCCCCTGTGTGGAGTACAACTCTCATGTGTGGAGAGGCTCCCCACATACAGCTCTTCTCAATAGGGTGGAGTCAAAGGCTTTTCGTCTCATTAACTCTCCTCCTCTTACTGACTCCCTTCAACCTCTGTCTCTTCGCCGCACTGTTGCATCTTTATCTCTTTTCTATCGCTACTTTAATGGTCACTGCTCCTCTGAACTGTCTGCTTGCATTCCTCCACCTCTACGACGGGCGCATAGCACCCGTCTGGCAGCAAACTCTCATCCTTTTTCTGTCCAACTCTCTAATGCAAGAGTTAACCGTTACTCCCAGTCTTTCATTTATGCAACAGGTCAGCTCTGGAACTGTCTCCCTCTGTCTGTATTTCCTGCTGCCTATGATCTCCAGTCTTTCAAACGCAGTGTGTCCAGGCATCTCAAAATGATCGGATCTTGAATTTGGCTCTATATTGTATTTTGTTTTTCTCTTGGAGGGAACTGTTACTGCGGGCTCATGGCCTTTGGTTCCTTCTTCCTCGCATAAAAAAAAAAAAAGATATAATAGTAACAGTCACACACACACACACACACACACACACACACACACACACACACACACACACACACACACACACACACACACACACACACACACACACCACACACACACAGCCATGGTTTATCGTGACAACCACGCTTTCATGTGTACCCTGAGTCTGGAGTTCGAAACCCGAGCCGTGG
>NC_137056.1:11704222-11711722 GCF_032717465.1 Coenobita brevimanus | reverse complement strand
TTCATTGGTAAAATTAAAATGATGGCTGCACTACAGTTCATTGAGTGGATGGTTGGCGCCTCCACCTGCTATACATGATGATGATAATAATGATGATGATGGTGATTGTATATGTTATTATTATTGTTGTTATGATTTCTCACATTAGTTTATTTTTTAATTTTTTGGGGGTAATTATTCTCATTAAGCCATCGTCTTCTTATTGTGTATTAACAGTTATCATTTTTATTCGTAGTTTCTTCTAACATCATGCCCATCATAATTAAGTTTTTTTATTATTATTTTTTATTTTTTACAACTTAAGAGACCAAAGTTGATGAAAATGTGCCAGAAGTTTTATTGACGCCACAGGAGTTGCGATATAAAAATTCCTCTTCATAGGTCAAAGGTCAGGGTCTTAGGTGGGCTTGACCCCAGACAGACCTGCAGGGACTTGGAGACAAAGACTGATAAATAGGTAGATATCATTATTAAATATGATGATGGGTAGATAAATGTGCATAGGTAGATAGATAAAGATACACACACACACACACACACACACACACACACACACACACACACACACACACACAGACTGTTTACGAATATACAAATATATAAATACAGGCAGAGAGAGAGAGAGAATATAGTTATGTGTGCCTTCTCAGAGTTCATAAGAGTGGATGGGGCGGATATGAGGAAGAAATACAAAGATGTGGGGGAGAGAGAGAGAGAGAGAGAGAGAGAGAGAGAGAGAGAGAGAGAGAGAGAGAGAGAATAGTTTTGTGTGGCTTTTCAAAGTTCATAAAAGTGGAGTGGGCGGATATGAGGAAGAAATAGAAAGATGTGGGAGAAAGAGAGAGAGAGACTTCACACAGACTTCACTCCCCATACATTGTGTTCTGACCTTAATATTATTACTAAAAACTACACTAGTATTAGTTAATTTTAAGAACAATAATAGCAGAAGAAAAGGCTGTCTACGCCTCCTTGATGGCCGACCGACTTTTATTTTCACTGGACAAAAAAAAAAAAGAATATTGAACACCTGGCAGGAATAAAATGACTTTGAAATTTTATAAGAAGGCCAGAAAGTGATAATATGGGGAGGAAATAATGAAAGTGATATTCCTATAGTCTTTTTTACTCTACATTGGCCCAAAACTGCCTTCTCTTCATGTTGCGGTCCGAGTTGTAACGGTATTATGTGGTGCTAGTCAGGAGGAAGTGCTATGGAAAGAATGTAGAGCTGTAGTATTATCTTTTGGCCCTCTCAGTTTCGTGAAGTAAGCTAGAAAAAAAGAAAAGAAAAAAATGAGCCAAGTTAAGGTGAAAGAACTATTGTCGTGATCTTTTTATTATTTCATTAGTTAATTAAATAGTCTGACAATTTATTCATGCATTCAGGACTTCACTCAGAGGACATTTTATTCATTTTAACTAGTGCCATCGCCAAACTATTTTAATATGTTTTTGAGAGACTTTTCGATTGACGGGGGTTATATATAGACCTCATTACCCCCTTCACTACCGGGTGCCTCCCTTTGGTGGTAAACAGTCGTGTATGGGCAGCAAGAATATCGTGTAAAAAAGACTTGCTGTGCCTGAACGGAGTGAGCCCTTTACTCCGATGGCCTGCTTGTTATTTTATTCCCCTTGCTATCTCCGGACGATTGTATTTGGATGATTTTTTTTTTTTTTTCTGCAGGGTTAAGATATAGCACAAAGTAGGTGCTGGAGAGACGCCTTCACGTGGTGGCATCGACATGACCCCAATGCCTGGTTATACAAATGGCCCTTAGCTCCTTCCCTATCCCCAAAAAGGAGGGTGGTGGACCGCCTAAGAAGGGTAACTACAGTCTGCAGTCCAGTGGGCTTACGTTTGAGATCAGTTCGGTGCCACAACTACTGCTACTACAAACTATCCTTCCTAAGCTGCTTGAAATCGTGTACTGATAGCGAGATTTAAATGAGATCGACGTGGCCGTATTGAAGGGGTTTGGCGCCGTAGAATTAAGCCGAAAACTCACCCATCTGTTATGCTCAATTAATTCGTTCGGGAAATAATCGCTTACCAGTGGATGGGCTAGGGAGGAAACTGTGAGGTCCTTGGGGTAGAAGTTTGCTATTTATTTCCATTACTTTTTATTTGTGGAGAGGATGGAGAGCGAGAGACCAACGAGGAGAGTGTATGTGAATGAGGTGGAGGGGGGGAGAGGGAGGGGGAGGCCAAGGTTGAGATGGAGGGAAGGAGTGAAGAGGTATATGAGAGAGAGAGGGATGTGAGCTGTGAGCAGGGCAGTTAAATGGCGGGGGGCCGGGCGACATGGAGGCGATTTGTTTGTAGCCTCCCCTTGCGGGATTAAGGCATCTGGCAATAGATAGATAGACCTTTTTATTGATTTGTAATTTTGTTATTAGAACTGAGAAATGTTGTTGTATTGATGCTGATGTATTTTTGAGGGAAGGGATTGAGAGGGTGGGAGGGTTGAGGAAAAGCAGGTCTTGAAAATATGGTAATGGAGGGAGGGAGAGAGAGAGAGAGAGAGAGAGGGAGTACGAAATTTCGGGTTTCCTTTATAATATAGATATATAGATAGATATAGATTATATAGATAGATAGATAGATATAGATATATGAATCACGGGCATGACAGTAAAGTATGGCAATCAAGGCGCCTGGTGGTTTAATGGTAGAAATCAGGGTCAGTGACGTGTGTGTACGGGCAGCGGTTCGGAAAGACTGCAACCCGTACTCCTGAACTGAGTCAGTGTGGTAGCGATGGTTACAGTCTCTACCCCCACGACTCAAGAAACGACTAAGTTTGTGGAAGGGATGGGAATAAAGCGAAAATAAAGAATTCATATTCGAAGAAGGAAAAAGTCGAAGGTCAAGGATCCTGGGCAAGGTCAGCTAAACAGTTTTGATCCGACTTACACCCAACGTGGTGGAAGGGTTAAGTGTCAGGCATGAACAGAGTGATTCAATTTTAAGAACAGCCAGTCATAGGTAAAGGTAAAGGGTACAAGACAAAGTTAAGGTCGCAGGGAAGGGTCGAAAGTCAAGGTCGCTGGACAAACAACTTCAGACATATTTGATCTCGGTTGAACCAGAGTTGGTGGAAGGGTTAAGGATTAGGCAACAGTAAAATCGAGTTTGAGGGTAATCCGTGCAAGGTCAAGGTCACAGGGCAAAGCCAGATATTCCCTCCTCAGACCAGTTGGCGGCCACACGCGATTCACTTCGAGAACTTTTTTTTTTTTTTTTTTAATGTAGACCTAAACAACTACCTAACAGCTCCAGTAACAACCACAACTACCCTGCAACATTATGACAGCCAACAACCACAGCTACGAGTCACAACCATCACAGTTCCACCATCAACAAAGAATAACAACAATAATAATACCATCACTGAGTGTTTGAGGATGGAATACTGATTTTCTCTCTCTCTCTCTCTCAGCCGTGTCCTTTCATCCTCTTCTTTTATTTGTTCACTTTGTTTTCTTTCCACTTTGTTGCTTCTTTTGTCCCCTGTTTCTTTTTGCTTCGCACTCTTGTCCTTGGCGTTTGCTTTTTCTTTGACTTTCGTTCACGTTCAATTTTCCGTCCATTTTCATCCTTTCTTGTTTTTTAGTTGTTCAATTTCCCTCGGTCCGTGGGTTGTGTGCCCCTCCCTCGCTCTTATATATATATATATATATATATATATATATATATATATATATATATATATATATATATATATTTAATAACAGAAGGGAGGAAGGAAAAACAAATGGGGAAAAAAAATTATATATATATATATATATATATATATATATATATATATATATATATATATATATATATATGCCGGTATATATACACGCACACCCTCCTGTCTCTGTATAAACCATCTTAACTTTTTTATTCTCTTTTCCCCTCCTCTCTTCTTCACTTTTTTTCTCTCTCTCTTTCCCCCGCCCCTCCCTCCCCTCCTCTCCTTTTCATACCTCTTGACCTTTTCCCTCCCTTATTATCCCCCCTCCCTCCCGCTCCTTCAGACCTCCTCTCCCTCCCTCTCCTTCAGCCTCTTTTTCTTCCTCCCCTCCCCCTCTCATCTATCTATCTGCCCCCTCCCCCCACTCCTTCATCTCAAAACCTCCCTCTTTCTCCCCTCCCCTCTCTCTCTCACCTGTCCCTCACTCTTTCGCTCTCCCTCCCTCTCTCACATTGCTCCCTCTTTTCTTCTCCCTTTCCCTGTCTTTCGCATTTCCTGGTGTCTCCCTCTCTTCTTTCCTCCATCTCGTCTCCCTCCTCTTCACCTTTTTTCTTAAAGCCATTCCATTCTCTCTCTCTCTCTCTCTCTCTCTCTCTCTCTCTCTCTCTCTCTCTCTCTCTCTCTCATCCCTTCCTTTTCATTTTCCTCATTTCCGCCCTCTTTGCTTCTCTTTCCTGTTTCTCTCCCTCCCTCTCTCCTCCTCCTCCTGCCTCCTCTCCTTCACCTCCCCCCCATCACTGCCACTGAGAGCAGAAAACACAAGGGTTAATAGTGTTTACAACCCAACTCTCCCTGTCTCCCTGCCTCTCCTCGCCTCTTTTCTCCCTGCCTCTCACTACCGCTCTTCTCCCAGCCTCACATGCCTCTCCCTACCTCTCACTCCCTTTCTGTTTTTCTTTTTCTGTCTTTCTCTACTTCCATCTCTGCATTTTTCTGCTTTTATTCCTGTCCTTTTTCTCCCTGCTTGTTTTTCTCTTCTCTCCCTTTCTCTCAACTTCTTCGTCCATTAATCGTTCTCTGCTTTTACTCTCCCTTTTCTCCCCAGCCTCGCCCTTCTTCCATTCACTCTTCCATCTGCTTCTTTCTTCCTTCTCTTTTCCATCAACTTCTTTCTTCCTTCTTCCTCTTCCATCTACTTCTTTCTTCATTTCTCTCCCTTCCATTTACTTCCTTCCTTCTCTCTCTTCCATCGACTTCCTTCCTTCTTTTCCATCAACTTCTTTCTTCCTTCTCTCCCTTCCATCTACTTCTTTCTTCCCTCTCTCTCTCTCTCTCTCTGTCTCTCTCTCTTCCATCTACTTTCTTTCTTCTCTTAAATCTGCTTCTGTCTTCCTTCTGTCTCTTCCATCTACTTTTCTTTCTTCTCTCTCTTCCATCTACTTCCTTCCTTCTCCCTCTTCCATCTACTTTTTTCATCTCTCTCTCTCTCTCTCTCTCTCTCTCTCTCTCTCTCTCTCTCTCTCTCTTCCATCTACTTCTTTCTTCCCTTCTCTCTCCGATCTACTTCTTTCTTCCCTTCTCTCTCCCATCTACTTCTTTCATCCTTCTCTCTCTTCCATCTACTTTTCTTCCTTCTCTCTCTTCCATCTACTTCTTTCTTCCTTCTCTCCCTTCCATTTACTTCCTTCCTTCTCTCTCTCCCATCTACTTCTTTCTTCCCTCTCTGTCTCTCTTCCATCTACTTCTTTCTTCCTTCTCTCTCTTCCATCTACTTCTTTCTTCCTTCTCTCTCTTCCATCTATTTCTTCCTTCCTTTTCTCTCTTCCATCTACTTCTTTCTTCCTTCTCTCTCTTCCATCTACTTTCTTCCTTCTCTCTCTTCCATCTACTTCTTTATTCCATTCTCTCCCATCTATTTCTCTCCTCTCTCTCTCTTCCGTCTACTTCTTTCTTCCTCTCTCTCTTTCATCTACTTTTTTCTTCCTTCTCTGTCTTCCTTCTACTTCTTTCTTCCTCGTGTATTTCCAATTTCTACTCACCCTTCTTTTCTCCTCCTTTTTCTGTCCTTCACCTGCTGCGCGAGTCGTCAGGTATATGAGAGCACAGCACGTTTATTGCTGTTGTTCTTGTTTCCTTTATTATTTCCACCGCCAACTTTTTTTTAATTTGTGTACGGTCATTCTCTCTCTCTCTCTCTCTCTCTCTCTCTCTCTCTCTCTCTCTCTCTCTCTCTCTCTCAGGCATACGTGAAAGGAAACGAATGGCATGAGAGAGAGAGAGAGAGAGAGTCAGGCTATGTACACATCTTTCACCATTTCATAGAGTACATTTTGAAATTTGTTGTTGTTGGTCGTGGTGGTGATGGTGGCAGCACATTATTATTATTATTATCATCGTCATTTATATCATCATCATCATCATCATCATCATCATCATTATCATTACTGTTATAATTACAGTTACGCCATTAGTTGTTTTCTATTATTATTATTATTATTGCAGTCTGGCCTTTATTTGCGTTCCCTTCCACTAAGCATCCTTCAGTCCCTCCATCCTCCATCCCTTCACCCTTCCCTTCGTCCATCCTTCTATCCTTAGCATTATTTTCCACAGAGTCCCAACACCGTTTCTCGTGATCTTGAAAACTGGATATTGTAGGCAGCTTTTTGACTACGATATCTTTTCTGTTAGACTGAGTAAAAATTAAAAAGACGATCAGTCCATGTTTACATTGGGCTGTGGTATCTGATTTATGAGAGTAAAAACAGAAAGATCCGTCCCTTATTGCATTTGCTTGTGGTGTCTTGCATATGTCTTCTTCCTTTTACTTTCTTTTTCTGTTGTATGTCTTCCTACTTCCTTTTATCCTTCTTTCTTAGTTTTTTTTTTTGCATTCGTTCTTCCTCTGTTTTCTTCTTGTTGACATTGGTATTAGTTCTGTTAGAGTTTTATCCCCCCTCTTATTTTTCCTTCTTTTCTCCCTTTCCTTCTTTCCATTCTTTCCTTTTCTCTGGTTTCCTTTTCCTTTGTCCCTTCATTTTAAATCTTTTTGTTTTCCTTCCATCATACCTTCTCTCAGTCATCCTTCTCCCTCCTTTCTTCATTCCCGTATCGATATATCTATATGTCTTCTCCCTTCCTCCCTCCCTCCATGTCTTCCTTCGTGTTTTCCTCGAGCCTTAAACCACTCCGCCCTCTCTCTCATGTCTCTCTGTTTTCTTTCATTTTTTCTTCATTCATCCCTTCCCTATTTTTCTCCAGTCCTCTCTCCATCACTCCCTCCACCCCTTCCTCAGCTCTCCCTTCCTCTTTCATCTCTCTCCCTTTCAACTTCATCTCTTACTATTGCCTTGGTTTTCTCTCCCTTCTTCCGTCCCATCTCCACACATCCCTCATTGCCGCACCCTGTGAACGGAAGGGTCCGGCCCACTGTCGCATTAATCTCCAAATCGCACGTACATAGTACTGTACAAAGGAGTACAACGGAAAACAAATGTCAGCAGCAGACCTACTGGCCCTTTAGAGGTTATTTCTTACGAAGAAAACTATGACTGTGGTATCAGATTCTAAGGATAGCAAAGCAAAAACGAAGAAAACCATGACTGTGGTATCAGATTCTAAGGATAGCAAAGCAAGAACGTTCCCCCAGCCATCAAACCCGCCGGCTTATGTCGGCAGGAAAAAGTGAAAAGGACCACCATGAAACAGAAAAACAGCCATTGAAATTTCTTAGGGAAGACTGAAAAGAGTGAAAGAAACCTCTGTAATACAATGGACAAATACTATGTAGAAACAGTATTGCGCAGCTACACTT
>NC_137056.1:11671722-11699222 GCF_032717465.1 Coenobita brevimanus | reverse complement strand
TCCCTACCTTCCCGTACCTAAATCTCTCCTTCCTTCTCTCCCTGCCTCTCCGTCTCCCCTGCCTCGTCTCCCAGTTCTTCTCCCCACCTCTCCTAACCAAAATATCTCTCTCCCTCCTCGCTACCTCTCCCTACCTAAATCTCTCTCTCTCCCTCCTTTCCCTACCCCTACCTCTCCTAACCTAAATCTCTCTCTTCCTCCTCCTCTCCCTACCCCTAGCTCTCCATACTTAAATCTCTCCCTCCCTCCTCCCTACCTCCTCTTACCTAAATCTCTCTCTCCCTCTTCCCTACCTCCCCTTACCTAAGTCTCCCTCCTCTCTCCCTACCTTTCCTTACCTAAATCTCTCCCTACTTCTCTCCCTGCCTCCCTTCTCCCCTGCCTCATCTCCCTGCCGGCCTCGACCTCGATAATGCAATAACACAACACCAACTTTTCTCACTCGTGTCGAAAAGCTGATCCCTTCCTCCATCCTGCCCTCCCTCCTTCATTCCCTCTTGCTTTCAGTCCTTCACTCTCTCCTTCCCTCTTTCTCTCCTTCATTCCTTCTTCCCCCTCGTACCTTCATTCCTTCTTGCTTTCACTCCTTTCTCTCCTTCATTTCTTCTTTCTTTCCGTCATGCCTTCCTTCCTCCCTCCCTCTTTTCATTCACTTCTCCTTCTTTACTTCTGCTTTATTTGCCCTCCTCCATCGCTCATTTCTTCCCTCTTGTCTTTCCTTCATTTATTTTTCTCTCTGCTTTCCTCCATTCCCTCCTTTCCCTCCTCTTTCCTTCATTTTTTGCCCTTCTGCAATCCTGTTTTCCCGTCCCTTCATGTCTTTCTTCCACCTTCATTCCTCCCCCGTCTTCTTTCCTCCCTTTTATTCTTCCTTCTTTTCCTCCATCCATACGTCATTCCTCGTTCGTTTTTTCTTCTTTCCCTCATTCTTAATTTTCTCCTTCTTTCCTTCCTTCATTTTTTCTTTATTTTGTTTTTTAATTTCGTTTTCATTATTTTATTCTTTCCCTTCTCTCGTTATTTCTTTCTCGTATAGTTCCCCCATTTCCCCCCCTCTCTCTCTCTCTCTCTCTCTCTCTCTCTCATGTTTTCGCTTCCATTTCAGCCTCTTTCAGTTCGTCTTTTCCACCATCCATCCCATCCCTTCCATTTCATTTCAACTTTCTCGTTTATCTCTTTCTCTATAATCCTTTTCCTCCGCCTTTCCTCCCTTCATAGCTTTCCTCACCCTTCCTCCTCGCCCCCAGTGCTCTCCTTGTTCATCTTCCTTCCCTCCCTCCCCTCCTCCCTAGCTTACTTCTTTCGTCCTTTCCTGCACTACCCCCACCCCGCACTTTTTCTCCCTCCCTTCCTCCTTCCCCACGTACCTACCTAGCTACTTAACTACTTTTTCCCTCCCTCCCCCTACTTTTATGCCTGTTTAACTACCTACCTGTCGGCATGCTTACCTGCCTTCCTGGTTCTCTCTCTCTCCCTCTTCCTTTCTTTCTCTTCCCCTCATTTACCTATTTACCTCCCTCCCTCCCAATTTATCCACGTCCCTTCTCCCTTATTTACCTTCCTCCCTCCCTCCCTATTTACCTACCTCCCTGTTACCTATCCTGTAACAAAGCCTCGAATCGACCAATAGCTTTGTTGGTATTTATTTCCCTTCGTACTCCTTTGTAAATACCTTCCTACATACCTTCCTACCTATTTTCATCTCTCTCTACCTGCCTTCCCTTCTTCTCCTGCTCTCTCTCTCTCTCTCTCTCTCTCTTTTCTTCTTCTTCCGTCCCCACTCTCTTTTCTTGGTTATTCCTTGTTCTCTCCCTGCATCCCCGCCTGCTTGCTCTCTTCCCCTCCCTCTCTGATCCCCTTCCTTTCTTCCTTCACCGCTTCTTCCCTTTCACTCTCCCTGGCCTTCCTGTCCTCTTTTTCACTCCTGGATTTTTCCCTGTCATATTCCCATCCTATGTCCTTCACAATTCTTTATTCTTTTCACCCTGTTTCCTTCCTTCCGCCCTTCCCATCTCCTCCCTCATCCTTGTACCTCCCTGCCTTCCATCTGTCCTCCCTCCCTCCCTGCGCTTATTCCTCCCACACTCGCGTCCTGCTTACTGGCTAGCATTATTGCAGCCATCCATTTTTCAGTCTCTCTCTCTCTCTCTCTCTCTCTCTCTCTCTCTCATATAATATGTATAGATAGATATAGATATGTATGTGTGTGTGTATGTCACAGGGAATTTATGTAACCGGTGATTTCATGAAATCTCTTTGGTATTCGTGAAATGAATTTAAATTAGGATGAGGTAATTAAGGTTAATTTAGTTGTGGCTGCGGTTAGGTTAGGCTGGGATTATCTGGGTTAAGTTTAGGGTAGGTTAGTTAGGTTAGGGTAATTTAGGTAAATGCTAAGTTACGTTAAGCGTTCCTATAAATTAACCTAACCAAACCTAACCTCCGTGCATAACCTAACCCAGACTTTACCTAGATTATCCCAGCATAACCTTACCGCAGCCTAAAATAACCTAACCTTAATTAACCCATGCTAATTCAAACTAATGCAACGAATTCTCTAGGGAGTCCATGAAATCACTGGTTACACAAATTCCCTGTAATATATATATATATATATATATATATATATATATATATAAGAACATATTTGTCCATGAAGTATTAGTCTACCTTTTTCGGTTACTTCATGTATCATTTGT
The DNA here is from genome assembly GCF_032717465.1 of Coenobita brevimanus. Classification (NCBI taxonomy): domain Eukaryota; kingdom Metazoa; phylum Arthropoda; class Malacostraca; order Decapoda; family Coenobitidae; genus Coenobita; species Coenobita brevimanus. The sequence continues at coordinate 11,696,523 of NC_137056.1, read as the reverse complement.
TCATTTATCAGAGTCTTTCTTGCTTTCTGTGTTTGTTAATTTCCCATCTATGCAATCAGCCAATCTATGTGTCGTTTACTGGTCAGTATCTGTTTATCTGTCTGTCTTTATCCATCAATCGATGTCATCCAACTCCTAATACATCTTAACTTTTTCTCATCCCCTTCCTCGCCTGCTAACTTTTCCTTCATCTCCTCCCTTCCTTCGCCTCTCTTACTTTCTCGCTCCTTCCTTTGATCTCACCTTCTTTCATTTATCCTTAATATGATCCCTCACCCTTTCCTCCTTCTTTATTACACTTCCTTCCCTCTTCCCTGCCTTCCTAATCTCCCTTCTTCCTCCCTTCATTTTTCTCCCATCTTCAGCGCCTCTTTCTCCTTCCCTGTATCGTTCCTTTGATCTCAGTTTCTTTCATTTATACTCAATATATTGTAATTTCCCCCCTCCTTTTCTTCCTTAACCTTTTCTTTCCCTCTTTCTGTTCCTTCTTCCTCTCCTCCCCCTTTCTCTTCCTTTTTCCTTCCCTCCCTCTCCCTCTTCTCCAGGTCAACGCGTACGCACTCAGCTTGAAGATAGTAGATGGTTTCGTCCAAATATTTGATGTGGTTTCTCAGAATTAACCTAGAGCTGAATATCTTCCTCGTCCCTTCCAGTAAGATTTTCTGTATACTTTTTCAGCCCCTTCTGCCTTGAGACATCATTACATTGCCTGATGGAAAAATGCTTTGTTTTCTTTTTTCGTTTCTTCGTGGTGTTGGGGTGTTCTTCCTCTTCTTTTTTTTCTTTCTCCTCCTCCTCCTCCTCCTCCTCCTCCTCCTCCTCAGTACAGCCTTTAAAAACTGGAGGGGTAAGTTAACAGCCTTTATTAAGTTCTTCAGTACCCCAGGGCTCATTTAAGCCGTATAAAATCGTCTGATAGTGGCAAGAGTAAAAAAAAAATCTTAGTAATGGATTGAACGGTCAGGGTGTCATTCTTTCTTTTTCCTGCCGGCCCTTTATCTTCTTAGTACGGGGGTTGTGGTGGTTGGGGGAGTCTTGTGTAATATTAACCCCTTCGCTGCGATTGATGTGCTTGGGAATTGAAATCACGTTAACAGCAGGTAACTTTGTTCACCTGAGAGATACCGGTAGTAGGTAAAGGCTTCAAAATTTATCTGAACTGATTCTTCTAGTTGATTTACCTGTATCTACGAGTTTTATTAAGACTGACACCTGATGATTTTGTTAAGCTATTAAGAATCGTAGCAGCCAAAGAGTTTAATATTTAGGCTAGATCCGTAATTTGTCAAACCACAGCACAGCACCTCCTTACAAGACGGTATGTATCCTGTTGTCTGTATATTTATGTTTTATGTATTATTTTTTCTATCTTTCTTTTCCAGTCCCTTTATTCCCCGTTCCCAGTTCTTTCCTTTCGTCTTCCTTTCTTACCTCACCTTTCTTCCTTGTATTTCGTTCCTTTCTCCTTCCTCTCCTCCCTGCATCTCAGTACCTTACTTCATCCTTCCCTTCCTTCTTACCGTCTCTCCTTTTCTCCTTTCCTTTCCTACTTCCTGTTTCCCTCTCAATATCTTTGTCCCTCCTTCCTTCCCTTTTTCTTCTTCCGTTTACTTCCTGTCGTGTCATCTACTCCGTCTCTTCGCTCCCATCCCTCTTGCTGTTCCTCTTGACCTCCTCTCATTCCCTCCCTTTTCTCCTCTAGCCGTTTTCTTCTCTCTTCTTCTCTCCTTTTCCTCCCTTCTTCCTCACATCATCATCATCATCATTCTCTCTCTCTCTCTCTCTCTCTCTCTCTCACTTTTCGCTTGTTTTCTTCTCGTCTTGCCTTCCTGTCTTCTTTCCGTTTTTTCCTCTTCTTTCTGTTTACATTTCCGTACCTCAGTCTCTTCCCTTCCTTCCTTCTATTCTTCTTACTCTTCCCTTCCTTCCCTATATCATTTTTCCGTCTCTGTGCCTTGCTTCCATGTTTCCTCCTTTCCCTCCTCTCCTCCTTCCTTTCTCCTTCAGTCCCGTTTTTGCTTTCCTTCTCTCTTCCTCTCTGCTTCTCTACCTCCTTTTCTCACCCTTTCCTCCCCACCTCCTTTCCTTCTCATGTTCTCCTCATTCTCTCTTTATTGCCTCTTCTCTCCAGCCTCACTTTCTTTCCTTTCTTTCGTCCCCTCCGCTGTATTTCCTCTCTTTTAGCTTTTCCTTTCTCTCTTTATTTTCCTTTTTATTCAGCTGCTTACGATTTTTCTCTTTCCTTCCCATCATTCATTCCTTCCTTCCTTTGTTCATTCTTATACCCGTACTTTCCTTCTTTCTTTGTCCTTGAATTCTGTCTTTCCTTTTTCAAACTTCTCTTGCTTCTTCCTTGTCACTTTCTTCTGTCATTTTCCCTTTCCTTACCGTCTTTTCTTTCCTTTTTTCTTCCCTTCTTTCCCTCTTTCCATCTTTCCTGTCCCTCTTCCATCCTTCGTTATTTCCCTCCCTGCCCTCGTCCTCCCTTCATCCATCCTTCCTTCCTTCCCTTCCCTTCCTTTCCCTTCCCTTCCCTTCCTTCCTTCTTTCCTTCCCTCCCTCCCTCCCTCCCTCCCTCCCTCCCTCCATGCATCCTTCCTTCCTTCCTTCTTTTTCACCCATCCATCCATTGTTCCATCCTTTCTTCTCCCTTTCTTTCATTTCCCTTCCTTCCGTAATTTCTTCCTTCTCTCCTTCCTTCCTCCCGTCCATCCCTTTCTCCCTTTATTGCCTGCGTTCCCTCCTTCCTTTGTAAGTGCTCAAATATGCATGTGGTCTGTGTGTGTGTGTGTGTGTGTGTGTGTGTGTGTGTGTGAGAGAGAGAGAGAGAGAGAGAGAGGAATCGTCTCTCTCTCTCTCTCTCTCTCTCTCTGGCGAACAGCAGGAGTGACACAAATGGTCTCTCGTTTTCTTTATGTTGTTTTTAAATTTCTTCCCCATAAGAGAAAATGGGAGGCCGACCTGTTGACAGGGGTCTTTTTATGTTATTAGAGAGAGAGAGAGAGGTGGGGAGGGGGGATGAACAAGATTGGACCCAGTTTGTTCAGACCCCCCCCCTTTTTTTTTTTTTTTTTTTTTTTTTAACCACTCAAATAAAGTATATGTTTTTTCCAGTCAATATTTTTCTTTCAAAGGCCCGCATCGTGTCCCCCACATACCACATACTGGCTTGTACAAATAGGGAAGAACTTTACTTTTGTTGACTGAGTTGGACCCGTGGCTGTTTACTGTTTTTATTTTACTAGGATTTATTTTATTTTATTTATTTATTTGGTCATGCTACCTACAGACGAAATCGGTCACCTTGAGAATGACTTAATATTTGGAGGTTACGTGTAGCCTTAATCATGTTCCTGAGCACCAGAGTTCAATGAAATGGTCTGATGATAGTGTTAAAAGTGTAAAAAGGCCTGGTTGTACTGAAACGATTGGTAGTAATAATGTCATAATTTATCACGCAATACGAGTGATTTTCCGATTTTATCTAACATGTGGTTGCTGATGGAAGAGTGAATATAGTTGTAATAAATTAATACCCGTCATATAGGTACGTTATTTTCTTGGCTCCAGTGTTAAATGTAAAGTAATTCATGTTTGTTATTATTCAGGATTAGACAACAGTTTGAGTTTGGTTGAGAGTTTTCAGTAAAAAAAAAAAAAAAAAAAAAAACTCCCCTGAGTTAATTGGATGTTTGTTATATGTTGTACTTATGTTTATGAGACTGCTAGACAGAGAGACAGATAGTCAGATACACAGATAGAGAGATGCATTATTTTTTCCTGTCATGTTTTCACCGGTGGCCAATATTCCCGTTCATTACTCCCGCATGTCATTAACCATCAAATAACAGCTCCCGTCGACAATCACGTTTAATTGTCTCTAAAAACCACCCAACCGATTAAGTGGGTAATTAATAACAAGCGCCTGTGTTGAGTTATGTGGGTGTAACAGGTGGGTGTAGGTGGGTGGCAGGGATGGGAGATGGGTGGTGGGGTGAGTTGGTGTATAGGAGGGGGGGTGTGAGCGGAGGGGGTGGTTGAGGGTGTAAGTGATTGAGGGTGTGGGTGGGTGAGGATGTAGGTGGAGGGTGGGTAAGGGTAGACGAGGATGTAGGTGGAGGGTGGGTAAGGGTAGACGAGGATGTGTGTGGGTGTGGGTGAGGGTGTAGGTGGGAGTCGATGAGGGTGTGGGCGGTTGTGAGTATTGATAAGGGTGGGGTGAGTGAAGAGAGAAGGGGTGAATGAAAGGAGGGGAGTGGAAGAAGAATTGATGTAGGTGAAGGCTTGACATGCAATATACAAAACGCACACAACAAATCCCATAGGGACTGGAGTGAGTGAGTGCCCGTAGGTGGGTGTGGGTGGGTGTGGAGGTAGGTAAGAGGATAGTAGGAGTAGGTGGATGTGGGCAGGGGTGGATGAGGAGAGGGGTGAGGGTGCGGATACTGATAAATGATAGAAGTAAGAGAATTGAAAAATGAGAACAGGGGTGGAGTTCGTGAGGTTTAGAGTGGATGTGGGGGAGGGGATGGAAGTGGATGAAGGTGATGATGCGTGAGGATGGAGGTGGGGATGGATAAAGATAGGGTGTGGGGTGGTGGGAGTGCGAGGTGGAAAAGTGCCCGACCTTTAGCTGGTGGGGGGAGGGTGAAGATTACTGAGTTCAGACTTCAATCCCCTTCAAAGCAGGCCCCTTGGGACTCAACACACTTAGTCCAGCGGTCCTTCCTTTGGTAGAAACGCAAAGTCAGTTTTGGGGATCGTATTTGTCTTTATCTAGTTTGTCTCTTCAAATCTCGAACTCTTCAGCGGCATCTTCAGTTTAGGAAATAGCCAGAGTGACAAAGAGCTATGTTAGGAGAAAAGGGAACCTGTTGGACCTGTGTGATCCTGTGTTTGGTCTCAAAATCCTGGATGAGATGGGGTGAATGGGCTGGAGCTGCCAGTCCTCTGCCTCCCACAATACCACTGACCATTTACACACACACACACACACACACACACACACACACACACACACACACACACACACACACACACACACACACACACACACACACACACACACACACACACACACACACACACACACACACACACACACACACACACACACACACACACACACACACACACACACACACACACACACACACACACACACACACACACACACACACACACACACACACACACACACACACACACACACACACACACACACACACACACACACACACACACACACACACACACACACACACACACACACACACACACACACACACACACACACACACACACACACACACACACACACACACACACACACACACACACACACACACACACACACACACACACACACACACACACACACACACACACACACACACACACACACACACACACACTGAATTGTGGATGGAGGGAGGGATAGATGGAAGGAAGAATGGATCGATAAGAGGCTGGATGGCTGGAGGGATAGAAAACAGGATAATTGGAATGATAATTGAATGGATGGATGGACGGGTGAATGAAGGGAGAGAGGGATACCTATTGGTGACAGGATGTACAAACCGGTTAACTGATGAGAATGCGACGAGCAAGAAGAACATGTCCTAAAACAATCTGCTCGGCAGCGACTGGGCTGGGCATCAGCGCTGAACATATGCACAGCGATTCAAGGTCACGCTTCGCTGAATCGCACCTTCTTCCTCCTACTGGTTTACGAATATAAAAAAATGGTCTGATACTTTTCGATCAGAGCTCGTATAAGTGGAGGTGGGTGAGGTTGGGTTAGGGGTGAGGGCAGGGGTGTGGGTGGAGATGGGGAGTGAATGGGTCTGATTAATAGTAAGGTGGGAGTATTGGGGTCCGGGTGGGAGAAAATGGCATGCTAGAGGTGAGTGGAGGGGAGTATGGGTAACACTGGAAGAGGGTGGAGATGATTTAAGGTAGGTTGTGGGTGTAGGTGAGTGTGGGTGCGGGTATGGGTGGATGAAGAGAGGGGTAAAGGTAATTTGAGTTATGGGTGAGGGTGGGTGGGAATCGAGGTGACTGGATGAGTGAGGGGTGGATTAGGGTAGGGGTGAGATGGGGTAGGGGTGGGGGTGGTATGGATAAGATGGTCGAGTGGGTTGTGAATAAAATAGAGTTGATAGATAGTTAATATTGTACCGATGGATGGGTGGACAGAATGATCAGATTAATTAAACGGCTTAGGAGTTGGTTCATGGCAGATAATTGAATTGGCTGAAAAATATATAGGTGAATTAAAGGAAAGACGAGTAGATGAGTGGCTGATAGATGAAGTAAATTATTGGTTAGTATACTGTATTAAGCATAAAGATCGTTATTCTCAAATTTTAGCTATATTATGAAGCGTACTCAAGGATAATATATAAATACTCGTCTCTCAACTACCAAATGACTGATCATCATTTAGGAGACTGGGACTGGAGTGAACCTCTGCCGCCCTGGAAGGAGAGACCACTAGACATCGCCTTCACTACATTAGACACAAAAAAGGCCGACCTCCTACCGTATGAACTCAAAGTTGACTTTATGACACTTATATCAAGTCTGGCAGGGGAAGACAAAGACCAAGTGTACTGTGACGGTTCTCTTCACACACAGACTGGACGTGCTGGGGCTGCTGTTACCATTGTAAGTGGGGGTAGCTTTGTTCATGGGGCTGAGACACTCAGCAGGCTACATGACTGGGCTTCATCCACCCAGTGTGAACTTGTAGCACTTGTGAATGGGCTGGAACAAGTTTGTCTAAGGAAACAAAATGCCATCATCTTAACAGACAGCATGTCTGCTCTGCAATCTCTCTCTCACCCTCACCCCACATACCCTGACCTTGTTCACAGGATCAGGCGGATTGTTGCAGTGCTTAGGGAGATCGATGTTCAGGTCAAATTTGTTTGGATCCCCTCACATGTTGGAATCCCGGGTAATGAAAGAGCTGACTTTTTAGCCAAGGAGGCTTCTAACAAGGACACTTGTGACTATGACCTGGGACTTTCACTTAGACAACTTAAAAGAAAGATCATGACCATACAAAAAGAAAGGGTGACTGACCTTAGACTCAGAGAACACAACACCAGCACTTCCATACACTACTACAACACAGTTGCACTGATGACAAGTTACGTATATGGCAGACATACGACAAGTAGGTGGGTTGACTCTGTACATGCAAGAATAAGGCTTGGCTACTGTTACCCTTGGGAACTGGGTTGGCAGGTTGATGAGGAGAAGAGGAAGTGCAAAGTATGTGAACAACCCAACAAACACACTTTGAAGCATTATCTATTGGAATGTCCACTCATACGTGAATACAGGAATACTCAGTTTATGACAATAGAGAGTCAGGCAAAATTTATGTTAGAAAATGATATTGTCAGAAAAATACTGAGGAAGTATAAATTATTTGCTTCTCCTCAGTAACACAACAATTGCCCCCAAAATACACTTAGCCTAATATAACTGTTATAAAATTTTTCAACATAAGAACTTATGTCATACATGTGTGATCAGTTCGTCCAACTCTCTCACCCTATGCATACTGATAATATAAAATGAGTTATATTTATGTTGATATACTGTTGTAAGACTTTTGTAATGCAGATAGGGATGCATCTCGCTGAGATACTGCCTTCCTTTTGGATACCCCTTTTAAATTCTTTGTATGATGCTGTATCTATGTATTTTTTTGACGCTGCCCCTTCATAGGATGAAGTGTGGGGTGTCCAATAAACTAGCCCCATTGGGGTCAAATCAATCTCTCTCTCTCTCTCTCTCTCTCTCTCTCTGTCTCCACTGTATACTGTATATATATATATACACACACACACACACACACGTACGCCGGTATATGTTAGACAGTGTATACTCTGATGAAGCACACATTAACCAGGCTTGGTAAATGTGCTTGTATTAAACGTAAATTTTATACAATTTTTTTTTTCCAGCCTGTGCAGTATTTTTCGAAGTATTATTATATCCGTTGTCACATTGTTTGTAGATGTTATTTTGTAATTTATGATTTTGTTCATCGATACTTTTGGTGTGTTATTTATTTTAATGTCAGAATTAGGCAACTACAGTATCAGAATTAGGCAACTACGGTATTATTAATTTATCGAGGGCAGTGTGTATGGTTGATCAGTGTGTGTCCAGGCCTTTTGCACCACAGACCTATCAAAACACATTAATATTTACTGTCATTGAAGCCTGGCTCGTCCATTTCAGCCACAAGTCAAATAAACACACACACACACACACACACACACACACACACACACACACACACACACACACACACACACACACACTCGTAATATGTACACAATTTTGTGGACTCTAATGGATTAGCAACATCGTCAGCTGTGATGTATTTGTAGCACACGCAAATTATGAGGATATTTTTTTCATTATTATTATTATTACCACCACCACCACCACCACCACCACCACAAGTGTTGTGAGTGATGAAAATCTGTTCTGCGTGAACGGCCATGCCTAACTTCATGATGTTTGTGTATTATTATCATTATTATTATTATTATTATTATTATTATTATTGCACTAAAGCACGTGTTACGAGAACGGTGACATAAATCTCTGTTGCATGGGCGGCCCTGCATAAGCTCATGATGTTTGTGTTGCGGGAACCGCCTTTGAGAGCCAGTGACGTGCGTTCCTGATAAGCACGTATATGCAACAAATGCGGCATATGCTTCATTGCAAGATCCACATTATGGAAATATGTTTTTGTTGCAGGGTTGGTTGCATTTTCAAGTAATACGACTGTTTTGCAGAAGCGGCCGTATTAAAAAAAAAGTACGGTACAGTTTGGTGGAAATTGGAAAGTCATGTGTAGGCTATATATTTTAACAACGATCACCACCCTTTCTCTCTCTCTTTCTCTCTCTCTCTCAACTCGAATTAACGCTGTTATGAGAGGGAAAGTTTCGTTTCGTGTTTCATTAGTTTCATCGTTCGTGTCTTTTGACCCTGTCTGCGGTGTTTTTACGGCTGAATAAAATCGTCCGTCGTAAGCCAGAGTAAATGAAAAAGATGTCTTACTCTCAACCACACTGTTAACCGCCATTTTTTAAAAACGAGGATGGCGCCATAAGTTTTTCTAGAGCGTGCTAAAAAAGATAATCGTCTGACGCAAATCTGAATAAAATGGAGGGTAGATAAATTGCTGGCAGACAGGTAAAGTACAGATGGAGTTAAGCAATGAGACTAATGCTGTTTATATAATTGCTAACATGTTCCAGGAATTTGTGCAAAGCTAACATAATGTATAATGTGTGTGTGTGTGTGTGTGTGTGTGTGTGTGTGTGTGTGTGTGTGTGTGTGTGTATGTGAGAGAGAGAGAGAGAGAGAGAGAGAGAGAGAGAGAGAGAGAGAGGGAGAGAGACTAGCTTGAACCAAATTACAGCATACTGTACATGCATTACGTGGATTACCTAGTTGTGTGTGTGTGTGTGTGTGTGTGTGTGTGTGTGTGTGTGTGTGTTTTAGGGGTTCTCATTTACCTAATTGCGTTTGTGTATTGAACTGTTTGCATTGTAATATACGAAGTTGTAAATTTAATTGTATACTTAACTAAGGGTGTCTATGTTTACGCTGTTTGTTTTCTAGCTGTGCCTATATATAAACCGGTCCTTATGCATTGTGTTGCAGGGGCAGCCCTATGTACACAGAATTTGATGTCTGTGTTTGTGTGTTGCAGGGACAGCCGACATTAAAGCATCGTATAAATTCTTGTGTGTTGCAACGACAGCCGTTATTAGACAAAGCCTTATTTTAGTATTTGTGTGTTGTGGAGGCGGCTTCGAAAGAGGTCTTATAATGTGTTGCATGGAAGGCTATGTATAAGGCTTAATAATATGTGTGTTGCAAGGACTGCTGGGAATGTGCCAGTGCTCATACCGTTGTTTTCTTGTTGCAGGGGTTGCCGCAGACGCCCAAGAGTGGGGCCAAGTCGTGTCCGTACAATGGAGTGGATACGCCCAATGCGCAGGACTGGCCGCCCACACCAGATGATGACAATGTGAGTTTCTTTACCTGACGTACCCGTATCTGGCTTTCAGTGTCCTGTATCAAGATAGTTTTACCTGAGCTAATATTTTCCGATGATCTGGATTGATCTTGACTTGATTTACTTGGTACCCTAGCCCGTCCTACCAGCAGTATGCCTAATGCACTGAATCTGCCTAAGCCCATCATAACCTAATGTAGCACATACCTGACCTACGAAATATTTAGTTTTTCGTATTTACGCAACCCAGCCTAACCCCAGTCTAGCATATCGTACTTTTCTCTTCCCTACCCAACCCCATCCACTCCATCCCAGTCCAGTCCTGCCTAACACATCCCATCCCATCCCAGCCTAATCCTGTGCAACCCAACGTAATTCATCGCAACCCAACCCATCCCCTCAACCACATCCCATCCCAACACAGCACAGCACTCCTGCCCTTCACTTCCCTTACCATCCCATCCTTACCCAGTCTTTCTCATACCTACTAACATCCTCTTCAATATAACCTTCACTCTTGGCAAACCAAATTTACGCCAAGTGTTTCCAGGTCTTATCAAAGGTAATTTAACCATATGTATTCGAAAATATTATCGCTCCATGTAGGCAAACACTCGTCCTGTGTGTTCTTTCAGCCCGAGGACGTGGTTTTTATTTTTTGCTACCTCCAGACATGATTAAGTTCAGTAGAGACCTTTAAACTGTTGATGGAGAGTAGGTTTAGCATTCATTGACCCCTTCACCATATAAGGTCTACCCAGTGATGAATAAAATCGTCTGAAGGTAACAAGAATAAATCAGTAGAATGTCACCTCATTTACATGGTCAAATTACCTATATATGCACCAGTTTTATGACACAGTATCAGTTTAAACAATTTCGTCGTTATATCTGACTTTTTTGTGTATTATTATTTTTTTTTACGCCCCTATGAAATATTGTTCGCGTGGGAGATACTTTTTAGGCAAAGTTTTAAAAGTTTGGTTCGTCGACTAAGCTAATCTAACGGGGCGTATTTTTTTCGACAGAGGCCGTACTCATAATTTCCCGCTTATCTCGAAAAATAAGAGAAAATGAGCTGGAACTTTGGCGGGATATGTTTGGGTGTAATTTAGAAGTGGCCGTTGTTTAATGTGTGTTGCGGGGTTGGCCTCTTTTTGTGTGTTGCCAGGACTGCCCAAATTAACCGCGTTGCAAGTACCGCCCGGGGAGTTATTGAGTGTTGCTGGAACAACTTTGAAGAAGTTTTTGTGTAATTTTACGGCATGATTTTTCGTTGCTTTTATTGTAATTTTTGTGTTTTGAAACCATTTTGATTATTACTGTATTTTGGCATTAATGCACTGATTTTCTTCTATCGCTGGCAGTAGAAACAAAGATTTTCTGAGTAGCGGAATTAATTGTAACGTTAGTCAAAGTAAAATTAGTTTATCTGGGTTTGGCTCATGTGTTGAGATAATGTACCTTTTCATCCCTTAACCGCCAAAGAATCGTTATTATGTGAACCATCTGTAACCCCATGATTCTGGTGATTTTTTTTTTTTTTTTTTTTAATAGATAATTGATGTGAAAGTTAATTGAAGGCTGTATGTAACTCCTCCAATTCGTAAAGTCTTGTATGCTAAATAAAAGTGTCTGAAGGAAGCAAGAATAAGATAAGATAGATGTAATCGTGGTTGTTACTGTTGTTGTTTTTGTAGTTGTGGTCACAGGCTCGTGTGTGCGGGTTCACAGTGGACAGCAGGGAACCGGTAGTGTCAGCTGGCCGTTCCCAGAGATCTTCTGTTGAGGATATTTGCTGGATTGTTTGTGTTGTGAGAATGAGGTGCATGAGATGAGTGTGTTGCGGTGTGAGGGGATGAATTATAGTGATAGAGAGTAGATTATTGGTAAGTTCTGTGTTGTGTTACTACTGAGGCAGGGAAAGGCGGTGGCCATATCTTAGTCTAGGAAGGTGTACTTGTGGCTCTCAGGGAAGGGCAGTTTCCGTGGGGTGAATGACTGGTGGAGGTTCATGAAAGATGCTGCATGGCTACAGTTTTTGGATGGTTTTGGTGTCCATGTGTGTGTTTATATGTTTGTGAAGTTGAGATGGATGTTCCCGAGGCATTCTGTGTAGTGTTAGGGCCTTGTTCTTTTCATTCTTTTTCATTGTGGTGGTTGGTTCGTCATGAAGTTGTAGTTATTACATGGCTGTACTTAGCACCATCATTCAACACATCCTGCACAGTTATCATCCAAGTGAAGGGATTAAATAAACTCCAATCCCCCTTCCTGCGTTGTTTGAACAGATACAGACTCCTTGTTTATGTGTTAAACAAAACGAAAGCTGATGATGGGCATTGTGTGTAATATTTCGTATAATAATTGCTCTACGACATAGTGTGGTATTTAGTATGTGTTCAGTTTAACCTCCTTAGCGGGACATGATTGTGCTGCTGCAACTAGTGATTTTATTCAGCATAGGAGAGCACACTATACACTTTTTACTCTTTCCCCAGATTGTTTTTCTTTTGTAGTATATTTCACTTGCTCAGTGGCAGAAAAAGACAATACTACGACACCGCATACTTTCCACAGCATTTCTCCGTGACTAATACCGTATTGTATTGGTAATTTGTTGTTACAATTCGGCATTCAGCATGAAGAGACAGCAGTTTTAGTCCAGGTTAAATTAAAATTTGTATAGTAATGATAGGGTTAGTGCATTGCTTGTCTGACGTATTTAGTAAAGTTCTCCTGAGACTGGATAAAATTGCTTAGAGATAGCAAAGATAAAATAATATAAAAAGTAAAAATAGGCGTCTGGAACAAAAGAGGGTAATGCCTTTTTCTCTGTATCAGATATACAAAAGACATAAGGACACAGTGGATAGAAGCAGCGAAAATGAAAGTTAGTATCATATGAGAGTTATATTATTTTGTTTGTATGTTGGAGGCTGTTTTCAGTGTGCACTTTCTTTTGTAAGTTTAATTTCATCTGTTTCTTTCTTAAACTTTTTCCTGCAGCCACCAACACCATCTCCAAAGTTTAAACGGCAGTAACATAAAACGTTTATTAAAATTGTTTCGCTTATATTCTTTCTGCTGTGCAACTTTTTTTTTTTTTTCGTTGGGTCTTCTAGCGTCTCCTAAAAGAAAATAAGGAAAGCTGAAATTGAGCTCTTTGTATTTTTGCCGCACCCACAGGATCGACCAAATTCTGTGTCCCCAACTCTGTCACTCACTCACTCACTCACTCAGGCATTCACTCTCACTCACTCACTCTCCCTCTGCATCACTTTATCATTTTAGAATGTGAAAAATAGCAAGTTGCAACCACTGAATTTAATGAACATCACACTTCTCGGAGGGTGTTGAGGGTGGGGGTGATGATGATGTCTGCTGTGCGTGTGGGGGCGTGTCTGGGTTGTGACTGAGGTGCGTGTGTTGTGTATCTAAGGTATGTTTGAGGGGTGTATCCAAAGACAAAGGACACTTGGGATGTGTTGATGTGATGGTTAGGGTTGGGGTGGTCCGGCTATAAACGGTGTCCTTTGTCTTGTTCTGTATTTAATGCAGGTATTTATGCCTAAGTTACTTTGTCTGTGTGTGTGTGTGTGTGTGTGTGTGTGTGTGTGTATAATTTCTTCTAAACAGTTCTTTTTTTTCACGTATTTGTTCTTTCGTGAAAATTTTGTACATTTATTTCTGCACTATAAAAAAAACAAAAAAAAGTAACGGGCGCCTGGTTCTTCCGCCCACACGCCTTCCCACCCCCTGTCTGAACTCCCCCCTCCCCCCCTTCGAAGATAAGCCCTGGAACTTACCCACTTCAACACGATGACCTAGTTTTGTTCTGGTGTTAGCACTTTTTTTTTTTAAGAGACTAAGCTAAGGTGTTCTCTTTAGCTGTGGAAAATGATGTGGCAGCAGCAGCAATTAAATAGAAAAATACGTCCTCGGATTGAAAGGTTTGAACTACGGGTGACAGGGGGATGTAAATCTACCTTCCCAAAAAATTAGTTAATAAAATCGTGTGAAGATAAGAAGGAAAAAAAAAAAGATTGTGCTCAAGGGAATATACTCTCATCCGAAACAGACTCATCAGGAGATAGCAAGATTAAAATGTGGAGGGTTAAGCACCAGGTGAACCGTGGAACAACCGCTCATTCTTCCCGACAGTTAAGTTAGAATATAAAGTCCTCTGAAGCGGCAATAAAACCATGACACTTTTTTATGCGTCCGATTTTGGTACAGGCTTTAACAGTCCGTTCCCTGAAGCCCAGCAGTTCTGTGCATGATACACCTCTATGTGTCACCACTTCGACGCTAGCACCCACCGTCCATATTGAATACATGCTAGGGTTGTGTCAGACAGGTGTACCGGTACTGGCGGTGGTGTTTTTACATGTCATCGGGTCTTATGGTATTACATCTGTAAAGTCTGTCTATGTGGACGAAATTCCGGGATACGCTGTACTTCTTACCCTTACTCTCTCGGACAGATGTTAGTTTAGGTCAGCGAATAAAATTGTTTGGGAATAGCAATGAAAAAAATGAAAGCACGTCCATGTTGAAGAGTTTAATATGCTAAGCTGGATGAAGCTGTTTGGAGGAAGCATGTATAAAATGAAGAAGGATCACTCAGTATAACACTCGAGCCTACCAGTGGGTCTAAGCCGAACGTTTGACATTGCGCTGTGACCCTGACCTTCGACCGATTGCTCTCACGAATCACGTCATCCTTGTCTGACCCTTAACCCTTCCACCATGCCGTGTGAACTTGCCCAGTGACCTTGACCTTTTCCTGATTGGTCTCTAAATCGAACCCCCTTATCACTGACGTACCTTGAAGCCTTCCACAGAGTTTGGCCAAAATAGGATTAAAATAGTAAGGTGACCTTGCCATTGACATTCCTTTGACCTATTGTTGTCAAAAAAATAGGTCAACCCCTTGGCCAGCCGTCACCTCCCCCCCCTCAGCAAGATTTTGGTTTAAATGGGATAAAAACTGAATTATTTGTTCACACACACACACACACACACACACACACACACACACACACACACACACACACACACACACACAGAGGCCGACCAAAACAGTCCCCCGCTCATACTTCGCGAGTGCGGGTGTAAAAATGCGTCGTGAGGGTGAGGGTGAGGGGCTTAAAACTCAGTGGTGGGGCTGAAAGGGGTAAACTGTGGAGTGAATTGTTCCATAAAGCTTAGTGTTGCGGACGGTGAGGGCGTTGTAACATCTTGCGAGTGCGGCAACTTTGCGAATTAGGGATGGGGGGATGGGATTGTTGTGGGATTATTTGAGAGAGAGAGAGAGAGAGAGAGAATGGAAAATAAAAGGATGCTTGATGAGTGGCCGGGAGGATGTGATGGGGGATGGGAATTTTACCTTATAAATTCTGAATGGCCGAGCATGGTTTTGGGAAAAGGGGGAGTGTTTATTATTTTTATTATTATTATTATTATTATTATTATCATCATTATTCTGTGTGGGTGTCTAACTTGTCTTGTGGGTCAGAGACTTTAGAATGATGATCAGCTTTGAGTGGCTGTGTGTGTGTGTGTGTGTGTGTGTGTGTGTGTGTGTGTGTGTGTGCAGAATTATTCCGAGTGGCTGGGGCAGTGTGAGAGTATGCAGAATTATTACCCTTAGTGAGTGGCCTTGCATGCTTCTGGTGAGCGGGTGCAAAGTTAGCAAGTGTGGCTTTGTGCTTGGTGGGTGGGTGGCTTGGCTTATTTAGGCCAGGGAGGGAGAGCATGATCAGCATTAGACTTGTTTCTGTGCCTGCGAAAGTGGTGGCAGGATCGTTGGCTTCGTGTCCGTGCTAAGAAGTTTTCTGTTGTTATTATTTTTATTATTATTATTATTATTATTATTATGGTGGGTGAGTGACGTTGCGTGTTGTAGCCAAGGAGTAAAGTTAGAACTGGGTATGAGGTTTAGGCCCGAATTCTAGGTGGCGAAGGAGCCTTTGCAACACTCCCTTAGTTATTTTTTGTCTGCTGCACCTTTTCATCCTCTTGTACGTTGCTGAGGCAAACTACGTCAGCACTAAAATTATATATTGTAAATGACGTAAAAGATTTTGAAGGTATACCCGTATACAGCATCGCTAAGAGAACATGGTACGAGACTTCAGTGCCACCCAGAACACTCACCTTAGTATTGCCAGCCAAGGTACGAAAATGGTTTGGTGTTAAAGCCTGCCATCAATCCCAAGGGAATACAAGATGGCCTCCACCAAATCGGTAAATACATAAGTACATCTCCAGCACTCCAAGACCTCCTCGCAAAAGTCTGTAAACTCAACGAATTCGTGTTGACCCATTGCATGTATTCGCATGGGTCAGCCTACGTCCCCATTAACCCCTTTAAGGAATACATATATATATATATATATATATATATATATATATATATATATATATATATATATATATATATATATATATATATTATATATATATATATATATATTATATATATATATTATATATATATATTATATATATATATTATATATATATATATATATATATTATATATATATATATTATATACATATATATATATATATATATATATATATATATATATATATATATATATATGAGCAAGAGTACCACGTTTGAAGCGAATTGGTGAAGAAATGAAGGAGTAGCTCCAGGTTTGACAGTGTTTGGAAGAATGAAGGAAGAAAGGAACGGAGCAAATACAGTTTGATCTGTAGTACTTGATGGAGACCATAACGATACTGGCAGCGTAACCCTGCGACGTCAGAATCAGTGGAGAACCGGCACATTCGGCGAGCGACTAAGTTTGTTTTGTTCACGGAAGAGGGGTTGCGTGTGTATGGTAAGTGGCCAATAGCCTGGGGTATCATCGTAGTGATCTTGTACTTATGTAAGGAGGCATTCTTCTTTGTCAGTCCAGGGAAGGAGCACAGAATGGCCGTAGTTTTGCTGAGTGGTATAGCCTATTTTCGGAAGCGAGCAAGTGTAGCGTTATTGTTCTCGGTGTGTGGCCCAGCGTCACGGGGCAAAAATGACGACATTGTAGGATATTACCATCCAGGATATGAAAATTGGCCCTTGTGATGACAGCCTGGGGTTAACGGAAGGTGAGTGTTTGTCGATGTTTTGTGGTGGTGAGTGGCATAGCATCATCACACAATGCAGGGTTACTATTTTTTTTATTTTTTTATGCGAGGAAGAAGGAACCAAAGGCCATGAGCCCGCAGTGACAGTTCCCTCCAAGAGAAAAACAAAATACAATAGAGAGCCAAATTCAAGATCCGATCATTTTGAGATTCCTGGACACACTGCGTTTGAAAGACTGGAGATCATAGGCAGCAGGAAATACAGACAGAGGGAGACAGTTCCAGAGCTGACCTGTTGCATAAATGAAAGACTGGGAGTAACGGTTAACTCTTGCATTAGAGAGTTGGACAGAAAAGGGATGAGAGTTTGCTGCCAGACGGGTTCTACGCGCCCGTCGTAGAGGTGGAGGAATGCAAGCAGACAGTTCAGAGGAGCAGTGACCATTAAAGTAGCTCTATATGTCCTTTACTAGGCGCGGAACTTGATGTGTGGACCTATCATTTTTAGATACAGAAAGATGGGAATGAGTAAATTGCAGTTACCGGATTGTAAACGCTGATACAGATTAGCAGTTATTTTTGTTAGCCTATACACGTTCAGGCCACGTTTTGCGGACCGTGGAAGGTGATTCGTATGGCTGAAACATCACTTTGTCACGGGAGAGGAGACCCATCCTTACGTAATGACACACACACACAAGTATAGGAAGGTATCGGATTATTCTCTCTCTCTCTCTCTCTCTCTCTTATACATATGTGTGTGTGTGTGTGTGTGTGTGTGTGCGTGTGTGAGTAGGCACCGTGTATTTGTCGTGGGGAGAAGTATGTTTCAGTGTAGTATAATTTTTCACACTTTCGTGATATATATATATTTTTTTTTGTGACCGACTCTGGGCATAGGCTTCAAAGCCTGCTTTCAAGGCCCAGTAGTCCTCCAACGTACTGCACACCTCTGCATATCACCACTTCGGCGCCAACACCCACAGTCCATACTGAATACATGCTAGGGCTGTCTCATACCGGACTGGTGTATTGGTATTAGCTGGGGTATTTTTACTACATGTCGGCGGGTCTTCTGGTAGATCAGTAAAGTCTGATATTTATTAAATTCAAATCCTTAAACTGTTCCCTGCCCCAGCGGGATTTGAACCCGGGTCCGTTAGGACTGCAGGCCAACTCTCTACCGATTGAGCCACCTGTACATATATATATATATATATATATATATATATATATATATAGAATATCTATTTATCTATCTATATATATATATATATATATATATATATATATATTACACACACACACACACACACACACGCACGGTATATTTTAATCCAGTTTTCCCCTCTTGTAATTGATGATGGAAGTGGAATAAAGTTGGCATAAGCAAATACTTGATAATTACCTAATTACGTAAAGTGACTCACTTATCACTAGGAAAGGTTTTATAACATCCCTACACAGCATTTCACATTAATATCGCCATTATAAATCGTAAGTTGGTTTCAGATTTTGTTGACATTTTTACCCAGGGCGATAACCTTACAATTTATTTTATTTGTACTGTTGTCAAGTGATTTTATTGAGCTTAACTTCTTCAGTCCAATAACCTTTAATTATTTAAATTTTCTCTTGGCAAGCTTCGGATGGATTAACCACAGGATAGAGTTTTGGCACAGGGGGGAAGGGTTAGATATAGCCTTACTCAGCTCCTTCAGTGCTGGAGTTGAAGAAAGTCGGTATATGTGTTAGTCTGGTGTTCCTGCAAATAAAATAGAAAAGACGTCATGGCAGAAAAAGGGTAAGAGACCTTCGTGGTGATTTGGTCTGAAACAACCTTCGTTAAATTTTCTTCTTCTTTTTTTTATTATGTCCTGTATGTTTGTTCACGCTGCCGCCACACGATTTTTTTTTTATTCAATTCTGGTGTATTATTCGTAGTGAGTGGGTTTGTATGGATATTTAGAGTACCCCGAATGCATAGGCAACTTGCAACATTTTTTAACGCATAGTGTCGTCCTTTTGTAGCCTGTTCTTACTGCCGTTATGCGGTTTTATTCAGTACAGGAGAACCCTCCAGCACTAATGAAAGGTTCAATTAACCTTCTTGTTGCAAACGTCTCCCTCAGCCTGAATAAAATCGTCGTGAGACAGCGCGAGGTGTATTTGTCACTCTTCGTCAGTATAGAAAACACACACACACACACACACACACACACACACACAGAGTAAGCAACTGTATATGCTTAACCCCTTTAGACCGAGGATGTAGTAACACCAAAGGCGTAACAGTTGCGGTCGACTCCGTTTGTATGTATATTATCTGACCATTTATTTACTGTGTGTATATTCATAAAATGTGATTGCCTGATCGATCAGGATCAAAATTGACTTATTCACTGTGTGAAATTATTCGATTTGGATGCAGATCAATCAGAGGTCTAGGTCACTGGTCAAGAGTTAAGTTCTCAGTGTTATCTTAGGAATTCCTGATCTGATTTGGATCAAACTAGGCATAATTGTGATGTCGGAGGGGTGGTAAGAAGTGATGGCATTTGGTGCAGATTAATCAAAGATCACGCTCAGATTCAGGCACGGTGTCACTGTGCTGGCTGAGCGCTCGGATTTTTTTTATTCTTGAGAACTCCAGACGGTTTAACTGAGTTATAGGAAAGACTTCAAACTGGAAGGCCAAGGTATAGCCCTCGTTAACATTTTCACTCTTAGTGATCCATATTAATTGGTTGAGTAATCCCAGTCTGTCTGGCTGAGCAGACCTTTCTACCTCGGGCAAGCAACCGCCACTGCAGGACCATCCCGTGCAGTGAACCGATGTTTCTCAGCGGTAGACGCTTCTCGCCACAGCGAGGTGCGGGGAAGGATGTGGAGGTTTAGCAAGAATAATATTTCATTATAATGAAGAGGTGAAGCTACAACAATAAAAGTCTGGTGTTAGAATTAAAAAGATATAATCATAGTGGAGGGTTACATTTACTACAGAAGTCTAGTTGTTGCAAAAACGAGACAAAAGACACCATTGTCATAGGTATCTAAAATAATCGTCCAGTGGTAAAAAAAGAAAAGAAAGAAAATGATGCCACCGTACTTATGGGGGAAAACCACACTGAAAGTAAAGGCGTGTGTAGTTTTCCCCCAGCCACAAGGAAACATTGAGGCAGCTGCTCTCGCGTCACAAGACCAAAAAAAAAAAAAAAAAAAAAAAAAAAAAAAAAAAAAAGCATCTCCCCTTATCTTTATTATCATGAAGGCAAAAGAGGATCCGGGAAAGGGGTATTCAGAGATGGCCTTCCAGAATTGAGTTTAAAAATGTCATCATAGCAAGCATAGAATAAAGAATACACCATCGCAGTGATAGTCGCTCTGAATATAAGGCATCTACTGTAGTTTTCCCCCAACCACCAGGCGGCAGTGAGGCAGCTGCTTTCGCGTTACCAGAAGCTCTATTTGAAAACCCGGGAGTGTCCCCTCTTGTCTTCATTATCTTTATGGCAGCGGAGGGTACCAGAGAGGGCGTATTCAAAGCTAATCAAGTCTGGAGTGGGCATATCTGGCGTTACACTCACTTAGCGGGCTTGAAAAAACTAAATTTGCATTGGAGAAGTGGCAAGGAAAAGGAGTATTTGGGTCATTAAGCTAAGTTACATGCACAAAGGCGGAGAGAGGAAAAAAAAGAGCACATCGACTATTATCCTTGGTGAGTGGCCAGGAAGTGGAGAGGGGCCCTGGAGGAAGCACAGTGTCCATTGTGGTGTGTCGGCAGGGGAGGAGCGGCCACTGAGAGGGCATAGTGGCCATTACGCCCCGTGAGTGGCCCAACATGGCGGCCGCAAGTGGCAGGGGACATGAACGATATTGCCGCGGTCAGATAGCCTAGCATCCTCCACACACACACACACACACACACACACACACACACACACACACACACACACACACACACACACACACACACACACACACACACACACACACACACACACACACACACACACACACACACACACACACACACACACACACACACACACACACACCGGTACTACTTACATTATACGGCATACTTTAAAACGGGAAGAAATAGGAATGGGTAAGTAGAGTCTTGTAAGTAAAAAGAAAATGTAAATAGACAGTGTGAATATTGCCGAAAATTTGGTGAAACACACACACACACGGCCACTGTACTAGCACTATACGAGGCACCTTAAAATGGGGGAAGCAGGATAAAAAAAAAAATACATAGTGGTATACTTGTGCTGGAAAGTTGGGTGGAACAAAGCGTGTAACAGAATAATGTAGTGTATCTCCCTACACATCCACACCCGCCGTCAATACACGTACACTATACAGGAGACTTTCTGACGGGAAAAATACATTAATAGAATAATGTACTAGTTTTACTTTTGTCCAAAAAACTTAGATTTTTAATATATATATATATATATATATATATATATATATATATATATATATATAAAACGGAGCGTCTGTGGTACAGTGGTATAGTGTGCGTCTCGTACACGGGTGAACCAGGGTTCGCGCTCCGCCAGGGTAATAAACTTTGGGAGTGTTCACCCGGCCACGTACTACTTTGGCGGACACAGTGGGTGCTGTGGTTGAACCAGTGTCGCATACTATATTAGTATGCTTGCACCCAGTCGGCTTGCGCGGGCCGATTACACTTGGTTCAAAGACTACACACACATCAAAGCCACTCCAACACTACAACACTTACAAGCACTTCTCACCCTACATACTGTACAATCTCTGCTAGACAACCTAAGCCACTTGGTAGAGATACATTGGGTGTATCGTCACGACTTCGGTCGGGATAGGCCGGTCCTGCAGTGGATACTCAAACGGCTGCTGCTGATGATATATATATATATATATATATATATATATATATATATATATATATATATATATATATATATATGAAAAATATATCATACACGCAAACTGCTACACTTACACAGTACTCTTTAAAATGAAGTTAATTTTAATGAATTATAACAGTGTGTAATTAGAACATTTACTTTTATATATGACTGTAGCCTCGACATGCGTACACAAATTTGCAATGCTTGTGCTGTAAGGCACAGTTTAATTTGAAAAAAAAAAAAAAAAAAAAAAAAAAATGATGCAGCCACTGACAGCGTAACCGAAAAATTGCTATAACTTATAAGAAATGACGAAATTTAATGTCCGCACACTTTAAAACAAGGAAAAAAGGAAATTAAAAGTGGGAATAAGTAAATAGAATATTGAACTTATAATCGAATATTGACAAAAAAAAAGTCTTCCATGGTCACACAGATTCCTGTTTAATTTATGCTGTCTTTGTTATGATTAAATACATAAACGATGTAATGTACTTAGAACAAACAGACTGCAGGTAAAATATTGCTGTATGTATAACCGAGAATTTGCTACAACTTACAGTATAAGGAAAAGTTTGCTTCCAACATGTTCATCCAGGCAGCTGTCTGCGGTATGTTATCATTAATTTAGTGTAAAGAAAAATAAAAACTTGCGTAAGTTGGGTGTGAGAATACTTCATAAAAGCTAATTTAAAAAACAAACATATCTTACTGTACACTTTTAACTCACTACAGTTTTTATGCTTTCACATAACAGACTTTTATTTAACGATCACAGAAGGCATTGGTCATCACCGCCGCCATCAACATTATTAGAACCCTATCACCCATTACAAAATGTGATGGGCGAAAACCAATTGTCGCTGCTTCATCTCGACGAGGCAGTAATGTTACTGGTAAGTAATATAATTATGACAACTAGAGTGCTTAAATGATATATGTATAATCAGTCACACTACTATCACACTGCACTGCACGGGCTAGTTTTAAGAAGGAAAAGGCTTAGAATGCGTAAATAGAACTGTGTTGCAATTACGATATTACAAGAACACGTTTGTAAAATAATGTTACCATAACGAGACAGTAGATTATAAGGTAAGTAATATTATATAAAATCACATTAGGAGATTAGTGTTGTAATTATTTTAAAGAAATACGGAATGGATAAGTGGCATGATGTACATGTAACTGGTAAAAATATGCCTAGGAAGAATCAAGTAAATGTGCCAGAATATTTATGTGATATATAGATAGATAGATAGATAGATAGATAGATATGCGAAATATTCTGATAGTAATGTGGAAAAATACATCATTACGAAGATGTTATAGAGTTTTTGAAAAAAAAAAAAAAAAGGATCATGTTCTAGGGATTACTTACATCTGATATTTTCGAGTGTAACCAGAATATTGCTGTACTAACAGAAACTCCTCCACCACAGAAAT
The DNA here is from genome assembly GCF_032717465.1 of Coenobita brevimanus. Lineage (NCBI taxonomy): Eukaryota > Metazoa > Arthropoda > Malacostraca > Decapoda > Coenobitidae > Coenobita > Coenobita brevimanus. Next base: position 11,673,004 of record NC_137056.1, on the reverse strand, counting down.
GTGCATATTCTCCCAGAAATGTAACAAGGAAAAAAATATATATTGAACTGATAATAAAATGAAAATACCCACATTGCCCGTTACTGCGTTATTTTACGTAAGAAGTGTGGTACACTATTGGAAAGGAACGTAGAATATGCAGACTAACAACGAAATTTAGTCCACTAGTAATGGTGAAGGAAATAGTAGCTGAATGAATCCCGACATTTGATTATAGTTTGCTAATTTTTATTTTGAGATTTATTTTAGTTTATTCTTGTCCCCAGACGATTTTGTTAAATTTACGGGATAATTCTTGGCGTGAATGGGTTAGTGAAAGCCAAATATAACCTCTTCGTTTCGAAAAATCTCCCTCCAGGAATATAATCAACAATAGGCAGCAAGAATCAAATATAAAAAGTCATCCTATTGAAATTATTCAGTATAGGGCTGTTAACCCCTGTGAGTCTGAGGTGTCTCCTATTTTTTTTTTTTTTTTTTTATGCGAGTAAGAAGGAACCAAAGGCCATGAGCCCGCGGTAACAGTTCCCTCCAAGAGAAAAACAAAATACAATAGAGAGCCAAATTCAAGATCATTTTGAGATGCCTGGACACACTGCGTTTGAAAGACTGGAGATCATAGGCAGCAGGAAATACAGACAGAGGGAGACAGTTCCAGAGCTGACCTGTTACGTAAATGAAGGACTGGGAGTAACGGTTAACTCTTGCATTAGAGAGTTGAACAGAAAAGGGACGAGAGTTTGCTGCCAGACGGGTGCTACGCGCCCGTCATAGAGGTGGAGGAATGCAAGCAGACAGTTCAGAGGAGCAGTGACCATTAAAGTAGCGATAGAAAAGAGATAAAGATGCAACAGTGCGGCGAAGAGACAGAGGTTGAAGGGAGTCAGTAAGAGGAGGAGAGTTAATGAGACGAAAAGCCTTTGACTCCACCCTATTGAGAAGAGCTGTATGTGGGGAGCCTTCCCACACATGAGAGTTGTACTCCACACAGGGGCGGATAAAACCCCAGTATAGAGTCAACAATTGTGCAGGGATAAAGAAAGAGCGGAGTCGGCTTAGCACACCCAATCTCTTGGAAGCAGATTTTACAAGAGATTTAATATGATCTTTCCAAGATAAGTCCCGAGTAAATGAAACCCCAAGCATGTTCAAGGATGATGCAGGATTAAGCTTAATATTATTAAACATTAGTGGGTATATCTGTGGAAGATTTTGTCGGGTTGATAGGTGTAGGAACTGAGTCTTAGATGCATTAAAAACAACCATATTATTTTTACCCCAG